>NC_133651.1:265395723-265685818 GCF_009905375.1 Apium graveolens
GTGGAATTTGATTTTTATTTTAGTTTTGTGTTAGTCTGAATCAATTGTATAATGCATTTTTTTATCCTAGATAAATAAAATATATTATTTTTTTTATCCAAGTTCATTTGTATAATTTTTTTAGGAGGACCGATAGTATTATTATTTTATCTTAGCCCCATTCACATGACATATGAACTAAATCTTACTAATTGTATTTAGTTTGCTTATTAATTTAGCCTGAAGTAACACATTAAAATAAAATAGAACTCGATATGAATTAAAATATAAATTGGTAGAAGAAGTTGAATTTAATATAAATTATAATGATATAGAGTTGATATAAAATAGAATTGAAATTGGTAAAACTAGAGGAAGTTGACTTCAAGAATTAGAATTGATCGACCCAATAATTATAATTGAAATAATTAAGTAAGGGTAATTAAGTAATTTCACCAAGTACCGATCGACTACCAAACTTTTAATGTTTCGTCTATTATAATATAGTATAGATATAGAATTTTAATTCGATCTAAAATAAAATATATTTAACCCGATCTAAAATAAAATTAAAGAAAAAATTAAGTATAATTAGTGGAATTTGGTTGATATAATGGACCTGAAGCTAAAACAAAGATTTGGTGCCTCATTTTAAAGCAAAATAAAAAATACTATTGATCTGACTAAAAAATATATTATTAAATGGGGCTAAAACAAATTTAAATTTGAAAGATAATTCGTTGATCGATATAATGTCATTATGCTAAAATAAAACAAATATATCATTTATTCGATTTAGAACAAGATTATTTCGCCTTGAACTAAAATAAAATTAAAAACGAATTATATGTAATTAGTTGGATATGTTAGATATAACGGGCCTGGGGCTAAAAAATTATATATTATTGATCTTTACTATAACCAAAAATAAATTTAAACTAAAAATAATTCTTATATTATTAATCTGGCTTAAAATTAAAATTAAAGTTTACGTAATTCGTTGGGATATATAATGTAAGTTTAGAAGAATATGATAACTATGATCCCGCCTTAATAGTCGAAATATTAAAGTTGATAGTTAATTTATACGTAGAATGTTTATATTTATATAGTGCATGTTTGACATTCGATTTTCGTAACTTATATGCCAAAAGACTCATTTGGTATTTTATGAAACTGTTTGGCGATTTCATTTGTGAGATTTTAGCATTTATATGACCGTTATTCGAAAGTATAGAGGCGTTAACATTCCACTTCTTATTTTCCTGTTACTGTCGATTTCCTCCTTTATTTTCTTCTTCAACCTACTGTTGCATTAATTAAACTATTTTCATTTATCCAAAATTTATAATTAAAAGTTCCATTTTATTTAAATTGATTTGGAAGAAGTTTTGGTATTATTATGCCCCTTATCTATGGTATGCAAAATGGAATGATATTGTCGTGCATATTAAGTAAATATTTTATCATTTTTACTTTTTTATTTTGAAAAATGCTATAAAACCCAAATATTATTACAATTTTTTTTCCAAATACTTTACAAATGGTAACTTTCCTCATAATATTATGTGACTCCACATGCATTCATATGTGTCCAGAAATTAAATTTCGACACGTGTAATGCGACGTAGTTTTACAACTATTTTGATATAAGTTTTGGGTTACCTAACATTACTCTTTCATTTTTAGTAATTTGAATTTCAATATTTGTTAGGAATATGTGTATTAGTTTGATGATAAGTTAAGCAAAACACTTAAGTAGAAATCTAGTGTTTGTAGCCTCAACGGATAAGACCATCTTGGCTATCCGTTGAAGGAGTAGCTTTACTTAGCAATAAGTTTAGTATTGTAGCACATTTCACTCTCTGGTTTCAAGCTGTAATTCTTAGATGTTGTTAGGAAATAATCAGTCATGTTGACTACTAATGGATGTACAAATAGGAGGGCTAATTGTAAATATTTCATGCCTTGTAACTTTGTATAAGTGAAGAAATGTCAACGGATATTGAAGACCTTCAACGGATAAGAAACAAAGCTTCAACGGATGTCTCTAATGCTTCAACGGATAATATCCATCAACGGATAAGTGCTTCAATAGATAAAGACTTCAACTGATAATGCATCAACGGATAAAGCTTCAACGGATAAAGCCTCAACGGATAAGGCATCAACGGATGAAAGCTTCAACGGATGCTTAGTTCATTAACAGTTGATAGTGACAATTCACAAGCTGACAGAGGCACATGGGTTGACAGAGACATACTGGAATATGGAAGCCTCTAGGAGGAATCAAGAAAATGCAGCATTTCCATTCTGATGCAAACAAGGAAGTATTCAAAGATTTACAAATTATCCTAGATTGCATTGGATAGAGAAATGAAGAAGAAACATGTGAAGAATCTTTTCAATTGTATTTTACAGTTTGTCTTCACTTGTAAACTTGGTGATATATAAACCAAGTAGCAGCTAGTAATTAAAAATGAATTTTCCTGAGCTGTTTAGAAATATCAAAAGAGAAAATCATCTAGTTTGTACTAGGAAGCAGCTGTGATTTAATTCTTTGAATCACAGATTTTCTGAAATAACACATCTCTGGTGGAACAACAAATCCACCAGAAAAGTTTTTAAGTTCTTTGTGCTCATTACATTTGTGTTTGAATATATATCTGTCTGCATCAGCTTCAAGCAATTCACACACATTTGATCACTCAAACACTTAGCCTTAGAAACTGCTCAAAACTTGAAAAAGTTTTGAGATTTACATTCAACCCCCTTCTGTAAATCTCATTGTTAGTCCACTAGGAATAACAATTGGTATCAGAGCAAGCTCTTAACATACAAAGAGTTTAAAGATCTATTCTGCTAACATCATGAGTGCACAGAAGAATCCTCCTGCTACCATCATGAGTAGGAAGGATATTGGTGTAAAGATCCCAGTCCTGGAAAAGGATAATTATCATCACTGGAAAGTGAAGATGCATTTACATCTTCTTTCTCAAGATGAAAGCTACATCAACTGTATTTAAAATGGTCCTCACATCCCTCACAAAGTAGCCACAGCTGCTACTGTAACAGTTGCTGTTGGACAGTCCATTCCCAAGCCAAAAGCAGAATGGACTATTGAAGACATGGAAGAAATCCGCAAAGATAAGAGAGCCATGAACATTTTGTTTAATGGCTTAGATCAAGATATGTTTGACAATGTCATCAATAGCCAAACTGCAAAGGAAGTTTGGGATACTGTACAAATCATCTGTGAAGGTACTGAGCAGGTCAGAGAGAACAAGATGCAGCTTCTTATTCAACAGTATGAATATTTTCACTTTGAAGAAGGTGAATCATTAAATGATACCTTCAACAGGTTTCAGAAACTGTTGAATGGATTGAAGCTGTATGGTAGAGTGTACCAAGTCAAGGATTCCAACTTAAAATTTCTTAGGTCTCTGCCAAAGGAATGGAAGCCCATGACTGTCTCTTTGAGAAATTCTCAAGATTATAAGAACTTCACACTTGAAAGATTATATGGAATTCTGAAGACTTATGAACTTGAAATGGAGCAGGATGAGCTGTTGGAAAAAGGAAAGAGAAAAGGAGGAACAGTTGCTCTTGTAGCTGACAGTGAGAAGATGGAAGCCAGGAATGAGGAGAAGACAATGCCAAGTCTCAAAATTGGCACAAGCAAATCAGAATCAAGCAAGGGTAAAGAGCAAGTTACTGAGGATGAAGATAATTCCAGTCAGGATGAATCTGATGATATTGAAGAACATTTGGCCTTTCTGTCCAGGAGGTTTGCAAAAATGAAGTTCAGGAAAAACACAAAGTTCACTAAGTCAAACAAAAACATGGTGGACAAATCAAAGTTCAAATGTTACAACTGTGGCATTAGTGGACACTTTGCAAGTGAGTGTAGGAAGCCAAATTCTGAGAAAAAGAAATTTGAGCAAGTTGATTACAAGAAGAAGTATTTTGATTTGCTCAAACAAAAGGAAAAAGCTTTTCTTACTCAAGATGATTGGGCAGCAGATGGGGTAAATGAAGATGATGATGTGGAATATGTCAACCTAGCCCTGATGGCTAATTCTGATGAAAATGAAACTAGTTCATCAAGCAACCAGGTAATTACTACTGATCTCTCTCAGCTTTCTAAACATGAATGCAATGAAGCCATAAATGATATGACCAATTAATTATATCATTTGCGTGTTTCCCTTAAATCACTAGCAAAAGAAAACACTAGGATCAAGGAGAATAATGTGTTTTTAATTGATAGGAATGCTGTGTTAGAGGATCAGGTAATTGAGCTTGAAAAGATAAAACTTAAATGCTTGACTGTTGAGAGTGAACTAGCAGAAGCTGTTAAGAAATTAGAAATTCTTTCTAAACAGTTAGAAAGTGAGCAAGAGGTAATCAAGGCCTGGAAAACATCTAGGGATGTTAGTGTTCAGATTGCAAAGGTTCAGGGAATTGAATTATTCTGTGAGGATGCCTGGAAGAAAAACAAAAAGGAGTTAGAATTAATTGATGGATTGTCAACGGATGTGGAATCAACGGATGCTGAAAGTTATCCATTGAAGGAAGAAAAGGAGCATCCGTTGAAGGCTCATCAATTAAAACAGGCAAGTTCTTTTAAAAATAAAAATCTCAATAAAAAGAATGATTCAACTCTCAAGAACTTTGTCAAAGAAGGAGCTAGCACATCCAGAGATGTCAGTAAGGTGAATATAGGACACATGACTTTAGATCAGCTAAAAGATAGGCTTAAGTTGGTTGAGGATAAGAAGGAAACTAAAAGAAAATCTAAAAGAAATGGGAAGGTAGGGATTAATAAACATAACAATTACACACCTGATAGGTATGCTCCAAGAAAAAGCTGTGTGCATTGTAAAAGTGTTAATCACCTATCTGATAATTGTAAATCTGTTAAAAATGCTCCCATGCCTTCAAATCCCTCCATGCCTAACATGTCTATGTCACCTCTGCATGCTATGCCTGTTATGTCTCACCAGAATCCCCATGCACATTTTGCAAACATGCCATATATTAACAATCCTTATTTTACTGCATTTAGTATGCCTCAAATGCCATACAATATGCCTATGTGGAATAACATGTTTGCACAACCTATGCCTTATCAAATTCAATCAAATGTGTTAAATGATTCTGTGACTAACCCTACACTTCAACCAACCACATCTGAGACCAAGGTTGACCCAAAGTTACCTAAGTCAAAAGATGCAGGAGGAATGAAGTCTAGGAAAAAGACTAACAAGGCTGGACCCAAGGAAACTTGGGTACCAAAATCAACTTGATTGATTTTGTTGTGTGCAGGGACAAAGAAGGAATCTATGCTACTTGGACAGTGGTTGTTCAAGACACATGACAGGAGATTTCACCCTGCTCACAGAATTTAAGGAGAGAGTTGGCCCTAGCATAACCTTTGGAGATGACAGCAAAGGATTCACTATGGGATATGGCTTAATTTCAAAAGAAAATGTCATCATTGATGAAGTTGCATTGGTTGATGGTCTCAAACACAATTTATTGAGCATCAGTCAACTATATGACAGAGGGAATACTGTTTCCTTCAATTCTGAAGCCTGTATTGTCATAAGTAAAAAGGACAATAAAGTGGTTCTAACTGGAGTTAGAAAAGGGAATGTGTACTTAGCTGATTTCAACTCTACAGATGTAGAATCCATTACTTGTCTTCTCAGCAAAGCAAGTCTAGTTGAAAGTTGGCTATGGCACAAGAAGCTGTCCCATTTGAATTTCAAGACAATGAATGATCTAGTCAAAAAAGACTTAGTTAGAGGAATGCCTCTAGTGGAATTCACAAGGGATGGACTGTGTGATGCTTGTTAGAAAGGAAAGCAAAAAAAAGTATCATTTAGTAAGAAGCTTGAATCTGAAATTGATGAACCACTACAACTTCTACACATGGATCTTTTGGACCAGTCAATGTATTGTCAATTTCAAGGAAAAGATACTGCCTAGTGATTGTAGATGATTTCTCAAAGTTTTCATGGGTTTCTTTTCTTGGATCAAAGGATGAAGCTAGTGAAATCATCATCAATCATATCAAGCAAGTCAACAATCATCCTGATTTCAAAGTAAGGAATATTAGGAGTGACAATGGAACTGAGTTCAAGAATTCAACCATGAAGTTGTTCTGTGAAGAAAGTGGGATCATGCATGAGTTCTCAGCTCCAAGAACTCCACAACAAAATGGTGTGGTGGAAAGGAAAAACAGATCACTAATTGAAGCTACAAGGACAATGCTTGAAGAGTCAAAACTCCCAACTTATTTTTGGGCTGAGGCTGTTAACTGTGCATGTTACACTCAGAATATTTCTCCAATCAATCAGGCAAAATGCATGACTCCCTATCAATTATTCAAGAGAAGAAAACCAACTTTAAACTTTCTACATGTCTTTGGTTGCAAATGCTACATCTTAAGGAATCAATCTGATCACAAAGGGAAGTTTGATGCAAAGGCTGATGAAGGAATATTTGTTGGTTATTCTGCTGGAAAATCATATAGGGTCTACAATCTAAGAACCAACATTGTCATGGAATCTGTACATGTTGTGTTTGATGATAAAAAGATTGATGGACTAACAGATGAGGGACATCATGAAGGACTCAAATTTGACAACATTGAGATATACTGTGATGATAGTGAAGATGAGAATGATGAAGAAGGCATCTCAAGAAGAATTCAGAATCTGCCTTTGGATAATGCACAGAATGCTGCATCCGTTGGAAGTCATAATTCAGCTTCCATTGAAAGAAGCAATGCAGTATCCGTTGAAAGACAAAGTGCATCATCCGTTGAAGTTCATAATGAAGCATCCGTTGATCACAGTCTGTCAACGGATAATGAATTCATTTCATCAGTTGATAGAGCTCTCAATTCCTTTCAAAGGATCAGCAACTCAGGGGGAGTTTCAACAAATCAACATTCTATCTCACATCATGACAATACTGAGGCAACCTCATCTAGGGCTAATCTACCACCTCAAAGGAAATGGACCAAGAATCACCCTTTTGAACTGATCATTGGTGATGCTACATCAAAAGTACAAACTAGAAAGGCTACTCAAGATGAATGTCTGTATAGTAGCTTTCTATCACAGGAGGAACCTAAGAGAGTGGAAGAAGCTCTATTGGATCCAGATTGGATTTTAGCAATGCAAGAGGAGCTAAACCAATTTGAGAGGAACAAAGTATGGAAGCTGGTACCCAAGCCAAAGAACAAGAGTTCTATTGACACAAAATGGGTATTCAGAAACAAGATGGATGAAAATGGCATTATCATAAAGAATAAAGCCAGATTGGTTGCTGAAGGCTATTCTCAACAAGAGGGAATAGATTTTGATGAAACATTGGCTCCAGTTGCCAGACTTGAAGCCATCAGAATCTTTCTAGCCTATGCAGCTAATGCCAATTTCAAAGTCTATCAAATGGATGTCAAGAGTGCATTTCTAAATGGGGAATTGGAGGAAGAAGTTTATGTAAGCCAACCTCCAGGTTTTGAAGATCCAAATTTTCCAGACTATGTGTATTATCTGATGAAAGCACTCTATGGACTAAAGCAAGCACCTAGAGCCTGGTATGAGACTTTGTCAAAGTTCCTTCTAGATAATCACTTCACAAGAGGTACTGTTGACAAAACTCTCTTCTTTAGAAATGTTAATGGCTCTAAGATACTTGTACAAATTTATGTAGATGATATTATATTTGGATCTACAGATGATAAGCTTTGTAAAAAGTTTGCTAAATTAATGCAAAGTAAATATGAAATGAGCATGATGGGAGAGCTAACTTACTTTCTTGGTTTACAAGTTAAACAAGTTAGTGGTGGAATTTTCATTAGTCAAACTAAATATATTTATGATCTTTTAAAGAAGTTTGACTTAATGGATTGTTCACCTGCAAAAACTCCCATGGCCACTACCACTAAGCTTGAATTAAACAAGGCTGAAAAGTATGTGGATATTACAAGTTATAGAGGCATGGTTGGCTCACTTTTATATTTAACTACTAGTAGACCTGATATAATGTTTTCTACATGTCTCTGTGCTAGATTTCAAGCTGACTCTAAAGAATCTCACTTAGTGGCTATTAAAAGAATTTTCAGATATCTCAAGGGGACTCCAAATCTAGGAATTTGGTACCCTAGAGAGTCTGGTTTTGATCTAATTGGCTACTCAGATGCAGATTATGCAGGTTGCAAAATACAGGAAAAGCACAATAGGCACTTGTCAATTTCTAGGGAACAAGCTTGTATCATGGTTCAGCAAGAAGTAGAATTCTTTTTCCACATCAACAGCTGAAGCTGAGTATATTGCTGCTGGTAGTTGTTGTGCACAAATACTATGGATGAGGAATCAACTATTTGACTATGGTCTGACTGTTGACAAAATTCCAATATTCTGTGACAACACAAGTGCCATTGCCATTACTGAAAATCCAGTGCAGCACTCAAGAACCAAGCACATTGATATCAAGTACCACTTCATTAGGGAACATGTAATGAAAGGTACAGTGGAACTTCATTTTGTTCCAAGTGAAAAGCAGATTGCAGACATATTTACCAAGCCACTTGATGAATCAACATTCACAAGATTAGTAAGTGAGTTAGGTATGCTTAATTATTCATAATCTATGTCATCTATATAATCTGTCTTGAAGCCTGAAATGAATTTACTGCAAGAACAAAGCTGGCTTTAATTAAGACTTATCCTATCAACGGATACTCTCTATCCGTTGAAAGCCAAAATTGTTCTATCAACGGATGTTCATTATCCGTTGAAAGACAAATACATTTCTGGTAATTTTATCCTTTAACGGATAAAATGGTGTTGTTCATCAACAGATAACTATTTCCCTTATCCGTTGAAGTGTCACATCAGTTACTATAAGTGAGTCACAGCCGTTGATTCTTTAACTCAACCGTTGATACAGATATACAGTGTTGTATGTATTTGTATTTAAGGTAGTTTTCAGAATTTCTACAGTTTTATTTATTCTTGAACGGCTGTAACTTACTTAAAAGTATCATTTAATCATTTTATTTACGTTTTAATTCAAGAAAGTATAAAAGCCCAATTGAACTCTTATTCTCACTTTACGCTTTCTTGCAATTCTTATTCTCTTTCTCTCTAAATTCTCAAGTTTTTCTCTGCAACCTCTACTCACAACAATGGCACCAGTAGTCAAAATTATGTCTCAAACAGGATTTGTTTATGAAAAGAATAATTTCATAGCCTTGGTTGAAAAGAATGAAGCCCATTCTGATTATCACAAGATGATGGATTCATCAAAAACTGCAAACTAAGCTATGCAATGCTGGAAGCCCCAACCATCTACTGTGAAGTGATTGAGGAGATTTGGACAACTGCAGAGTTCAACTCCACAGATATGACTATTGCCTTCTCTCTCAAAGGTAAGGACTATTGCATTAATTGTGATGATATACAATCTTGCTTTAAGTTGCCTGAGAATAATGCCATGACACCACACACTGATAAAGATGTCTCTGCTATGCTAGATTCCATAGGCTATGCTTTTGATTCTGCTAGTTTAGGTAGTATTAGAAGGAAAGGTCTTAGGAAAGAATGGAGCTTTCTTGGAGATGCCTTTATTAAGGTTTCTCTGGGAAGATTAGCAATTTTGATGCTATCACTTCATCTCTTGTTAATATGCTCTATATGCTAGTTTCTGATAGGTACTTTAATTTTAGCAACTGTGTTATGCTAGAATTAGGTTCCAGATTAGGTAACAAAGCTAATAGACCACATAACATCTACTATGCTAGATTTTTTATATTATTGGCTAACCATGTTGCTGAAGGTTTGGTTATATCCAATGAGAATAATAAACTCAAATGATGGGCACAAGAGAAAAGGGTCCTTGCAGACCTTTTGAGAATGAACCTCAACAGCTAGGTGCTATTGGTATACTTGCCAATCATGAATGCACCACAGGTAAGTGAGGGAAATACTTCTACAACTCCTACTATTTCCAACCCCAATGTTTCTTTGCCTTCTAGTCTGGCTATGGAACCTGTGTCTTTGTCCAAACAGGCTCCTACCAAAGCCACCAAATCCAAAGTTTCCAAAGTCAAGTCAAAGAAACCTACCTCTGTTGTTTCTCAAAAGACAACAGTTGTAACAACTACCATAAACCCTGAAGGGAGTGAACAGGGTGTGAGTGGTGAGGGGAGGGGTGAACATCAAAAAGCCCCCCAGGATAAGGTGGGAGAGGTGAGTGGTACCCAAACCAGCCAAGTCACAGTCTCTCAAAAGACTGTGGTGGTTCAAAAGGAGTCCAACACATCCCTAGTTGCATCCTCCCAAAAGGTTGTAACTATTGAAAATAGTCCCCAACCAGGGACACAGAACAAAAGAGGGAGGGACACTGAAGCCACACATTCACCATTTAAAGCCTTTTCAAGGAAGAAGAAGGCCAAGACCCTAGTTTCCACACAAGGGACACACACAGCATAGATACATCCACCTGTATCTGTGCCTTCTCAAATTCAGCTTGATGTGATTCCAGCAAATGTGGAATCACAGCCCCATTCTCTCAATATAGAACCACACCATTCATCAAACTCTCCAACACCCTCTCTGGATGTGGATATGATATTCACATCAATTCCTGATTCTCCCTCATTAAAACTCAGGGAGGAGCCCCACTCAAAACCTGGTGATCATCATCTTTTAGATGATTTGTTGGATCATCAGCCAATTATTTCAGATGTAGTTGCAGAATCTGTGTCACCACACTTAAAATCAATCCACACAGATTCAACAATTATGTCACTTTCTATATCTACATCTTTTCCTTCTTCAACGGATATCTCTCATCCGTTGACAAGTGGTTGTTCTTCAACGGATAAGCTTAACAGCAGTTATTCGTTGATGCCATCAGTTTCCACTTCAACGGATATTCCCTATCCTTTGATGGTCTCTACACACTTAACAAAAATAATTCCAACTGTAGAGGACATGGTAACTGTACAGGACATGGCAACTGTACAATCACTTTTAGGTTTGAGGGAAGGGAGTGATCTTTTGAGTGAGAGGCTGGGTTGCTCCCAGGCAAAAGGAGAGGTTGAGAGTCACCATATGCATGCTATTTCTTCCAGCATGGCAAAAGTGAGTGAGAGGAGTGCCACCTTAGAAGGTGAGGGTGAGGGTGTGAGGGTGTGTGTGAGCCAGGGGGAGCCCCTGATGCAAGAACAGAGAGAAATTGAGAGAAAGGCAGGTACAGAAGCTATAAGGGTGGATCCAGCCATTGCTAGTGAGTTAATGAAAGTGGATGATGCAGAAAAGGAAAGACAATTTCAGCAACATTACAAAGCTGTCATTGATAACATTTCCTTGGATGCTGACACTTTTACTCACCCTGTTTCAGCCTATCAATTATTGGCTGCACAGGGCAATGTGGAGGCAGAACAGACACTACACATTGTACACACTTCAGAATCTCTTCTCAGAGACAAAGCTGCTGTCAACAGGCTGCCTTCTCAAGCTGGTGAGCCATCTGAAGAATTTGGAGTAAATTCTAATGATGATGACTCTAATTCTTTGAATGAGAGCATGAACTTAGGGGGAGTAGCAGGCCCAAGTTCTGTTCCTGATCTTCCTGAATGGGCATGGGCAAAACCATCAACACCAGGAGAGTTTGGTGTCTCTTTGGTCAGACAAGTCATGACAATTCAGAAGGCCCTTCAGGAGACTCAAGATGCTGGTACCAAGGCAATTCTTCAAGCTCATCTGGAATCTCTGCATCTCTTGCAGTTGCAGCAATACCAGCAAAATCTAAGTGTGGATGAGCTCGAGCAGGACATTGCTGATCTGAAATCCTACAATGCTGAGAAATTGGATTCAGGTATACCCTATGGTACTATGCAAGATTTGTTGGGGAGACTGAAGAAAGCATCTGATGCTGACAAGAGGCTGGCCAGATTGGAAGATAGGGTTCATATCATTGAAGACTCTATGGTCACCATTCTTCAGAATCAACAAACTCAAACAAATCTACTCATGCAGCTGGCAAAAGCACAAGGCTTGACCCCTACCCTTGATGATAACAAAAAGGGGGAGAATAAAGGGGAAGGGGAAGGAGAGCCATCTACAACAGTTCAGATTTCTCAAGTGCTAGTTTCTGTCATCACAACTTCTCCAACTATTCAAGTCAAAGGAAAGCTAGATGGAATTGATCTAATCCAGATAGCAGTAGCTGAATTGCAAGTCAAAGAGCAAAGAAAGAAGATTGATGAAAAGATGCAACTAATATTTGGTTCTACAACTTCTCAATCACAATCTGTGAAGCATAGCACAAAAGTGGAATCAATTATTATGGAACTCAAGCCAGTAGGGAGGCATAAGGATGGAGAAACTTCTTCCAAAGATCTGCAACCTATGGTTCTCAAGCCCAACAACAGATCCAATAAGGACTCTACAAAGAATCCTCTAAAAGAGGTGGATTTTCCTCTTCCAAAAGCTGATGAGGACAAGCTTTTAGGTAGAAGTATTGCATATCTCAAAGAGACCATGGATGAGGCTGTAAGGAGAAACATGGCTATTATCTTCAGAGAGGGAAAGAGCATATGTGTGATGCAAGGACATCCCAAATTCTCAATAGCCAAGAGGGAAGAAACCAAAAGGTTGAAAGAAAAAGCCAAACAGCTAAAGGCTGACAAAAGAGCACAAGCAAAGCTTGAAAAACAGCTAAAGTCAAGTCAGGCTGAAGAATAGAAAGAAATTGAAGACAAAGGTGAAGATGAAGCTATGGGGGACATGGTTGGTACTGAGATGGAGGAAAGAAGTAAGGAAGAATGACAGAAAGGGAAAAGAAAGAAGGTCAATGCAAAGAGAAAGAAGGTAGATAAGACTGAAGAAACCCAATCAATATCCAAACCACTACCCTCTATTCCTGAACCCATTATACCTGACCCCTTCATGAACATTCATGGTGAAACAATCATTCCCAAGGAGGAACCAATTGATTGGGACATCATCAAATTGCCCACCTTCCTAACCTCTTCTCCACCATCAAAGAAGCAGAAAAGAAGAATCAAATCCACACCCTCTAAAGCCTCAATCAAATTCACACAGAAGCCTAAGCCTAAACCTCAAACCTCTAAAGATGATTATGTTCACATCTGTGACATAAAAGAATTTTCAGACATTGAACTCTATCTGGATGAGCTGGAGGATGTAAGGGGAATAGCTGCCTACAGACAGCTACCAGAAAGACTAGTGTTCAAATACAAAGGAGCTGGGGAAAGAACATGGCCTCTTCACAGAATTCTGAATGAAGGCTACTCTACCTTGACCAGAGTCTACTCAGCCATACAAAGGGATTCTGGCTTTACCAGGACTGCCAAGACTGAGATTCTCAACAAGATTGCCAACATGAGGAAAACTTGGAGGGAGCCCAATGCTTTGCCTAGAACTTTACTCATTCAAGAAAGAGGAATTACAATTCACAAATCACCTCATTGGTTGATGGAGTTCAGAGACAACAAAGGAGTCAGAAGATTTTTCAGAATTGAAGATCAGCTAAAGATTGCCAGTAATGAAACTCTCAAGGATATGCAATCTAAGTTAGATATCAATGAAGAAGATGAAGCTGAATTCTACAGACAACTTCAACTTCAAATAGAGGAGAATGACAGGAGGCTAGGAAAGAAAACCAGGGATCAAAGGAAAAGAAAATAA
This sequence comes from Apium graveolens, assembly GCF_009905375.1. Taxonomy (NCBI): domain Eukaryota; kingdom Viridiplantae; phylum Streptophyta; class Magnoliopsida; order Apiales; family Apiaceae; genus Apium; species Apium graveolens. The sequence continues at coordinate 265,409,439 of NC_133651.1, forward strand.
TTTGCTCAGGCTAAAGGAGCACCCTTGAAAACAATGTAATTCTTCAATTCCATCTCAACACATACATTTTTGTAGCACTTTTGAATTTCTGCTTTATTACAGTTTATAAATTTGTTAAGTGTTTTGTTATCATCAAGCTAAACCCAAATTTATGCCTACAGTTCTAGTAGACATAAATAAGGGGAGATTGTTAGGAATATGTGTATTAGTTTGATGATAAGTTAAGCAAAACACTTAAGTAGAAATCTAGTGTTTGTAGCCTCAACGGATAAGACCATCTTGGCTATCCGTTGAAGGAGTAGCTTTACTTAGCAATAAGTTTAGTATTGTAGCACATTTCACTCTCTGGTTTCAAGCTGTAATTCTTAGATGTTGTTAGGAAATAATCAGTCATGTTGACTACTAATGGATGTACAAATAGGATGGCTAATTGTAAATATTTCATGCCTTGTAATTTTGTATAAGTGAAGAAGTGTCAACGGATATTGAAGACCTTCAATGGATAAGAAACAAAGCTTCAACGGATGTCTCTAATGCTTCAACGGGTAATATCCATCAACGAATAAGTGCTTCAACGGATAAAGACTTCAACTGATAATGCATCAACGGATAAAGCTTCAACGGATAAAGCCTCAACGGATAAGGCATCAACGGATGAAAGCTTCAACGGATGCTTAGTTCATTAACAGTTGATAGTGACAATTCACAAGCTGACAGAGGCACATGGGTTGACAGAGACATACAGGAATGTGGAAGCCTCTAGGAGGAATCAAGAAAATGCAGCATTTCCATTGTGATGCAAACAAGGAAGTATTCAAAGATTTACAAATTATCCTAGATTGCATTGGATAGAGAAATGAAGAAGAAACATGTGAAGAATCTTTTCAATTGTATTTTACAGTTTGTCTTCACTTGTAAACTTGGTGATATATAAACCAAGTAGCAGCTAGTAATTAAAAATGAATTTTCCTGAGCTGTTTAGAAATATCAAAAGAGAAAATCATCTAGTTTGTACTAGGAAGCAGCTGTGATTTAATTCTTTGAATCACAGATTTTCTGAAATAACACATCTCTGGTGGAACAACAAATCCACCAGAAAAGTTTTTAAGTTCTTTGTGCTCATTACATTTGTATTTGAATATATATCTGTCTGCATCAGCTTCAAGCAATTCACACACATTTGATCACTCAAACACTTAGCCTTAGAAACTGCTCAAAACTTGAAAAAGTTTTGAGATTTACATTCAACCCCCCTTCTGTAAATCTTATTGTTAGTCCACTGGGAATAAGAATATTTGTATTTTAAATTTTGTCTTTTCAATTATATATTTATAGATTAAATTATTATATTAAATTTATTTATTTTAAAAAAAATAATGAATTGTAAGTTATGATTTACCAAACACATTATTAACTTATAAGTAACTTATACATAAAATTATCCAAACACCTAACTAACTTATAATTTACGATGTTCATATAACTTATATTGCACTTTTCAACTTTAAGTTATAGATTATATTTTTTAACTAATCCCAAACAGGCCCATAATTATGAGTTTTCTTTAAAATATTTAATATACATACTATTTTAATAAAACAAAAATAGAAATGATTCCTTAGTCATGATAATAGCGTTGGATTAAATAAATCAACATATACTATTCATCTAGGCTAAAAAAATTATACAATTGATTCATGATAAATTAAAATTAAAATAAGAAAATAATTAAACTAGTTAAAATAAAATAATATGTACTTTTATGTGGGTTAACCTAAATATTTTACCACTAATGTATAAATTTTACAATTGACTCGGGTTTGAACAAATTAAACTAACATAAATTTGAATACAGTTAGTTGGATTTAGTTCGTTAACAAACTTAATATAATTCGTATATTATTGACACGAGCTAAAATTTACCTTTTAATTTAAAATATAATTAGTTTTTGCAAACACACCTATAAATATCAATAAAATTATACGCTTTAATCATTACATAACTTTTTAAAATCGAAATATCACTAACTTATACACCTCATATTTTTAAAATTTCAAATAAATAAATTTCATAGCTTATAATTTCCACTTCAAATTAAATTTAAAAAATTATATAATATTAAAAACAATTTGTGCATCGCACGGGTTTTAGGCTAGTACAATTAATGAGACGAGACTTGAAGTCTAAATTAGTTTATATTTCTATAATATATAATACTCCCTCCGTCCTCCTCAATTTTTTACACTGAGGATGGGGGCTCGGCACACACTCTAATGCTTTTATTAAATGCAGTTGTATAATTTTTTTTATTTTTTTTCTTCTAAACAAAAATGTAATGTTCATTTTTTATAGAAAAAAAGAAAATTTTAAAAATGAATTACGAAACTATACTTTATAGTTACCTTAAAATATGTGTCGTAATGTGAAAAAAATGTAAAGAAATGAGGGGAACGGAGGTAGTAGTTTATTATAAATTCTGATAAAAGATAAGTTTATAACAAGTGGGGTCATATTATATCAAATAGAATTTTTCGCACGCGCTTTTGCGCGCACGAGCCGTGATTTTTGCCCCAGAGGTATATGTTTAAATATGATTTTCGCGTCCTTATTTTTGGTTTCATAATCAATTTGTACTTAACATTTGGAGGTTTGTCCCGAATGGGTCCTAATGTTTAAATGAATATTTCGCTTGTCTTTAAAAAATATAATTTTCCCGTCTTATATTATATTTGTTATATTTTGATAGATATATGTTTCAAGAATTAATTTTAATTTTGAAATATTCATTCATATTATAGATTTAAATGTGTTATTAGTCAACTGCATTTGCAAGGCAGTTATTTGCGGCTTCTTATTATCGAAAAGATGGGACTCCTTATATAGCTTTTATTGTCACCTTTTAAAAACATTGTCTGATGTTTCCTTACTTTTGTAAATATTTTTAGAAATTTTATATCTAAAAATTTATATTTTAGAAGATTGTAAAGTCAAAAAATAATTTAAAAATTAGTATTTTTTAAATCCTTTTTTTGACAAAATGATTGGTCTATATATACATTGATGTGCAAAGATATGTTAGGTAACTTTAATACAATAATGATTAGAATACAAATTGATTAATGACGCGGCACAGAAGCGTAGAAAAAGTAAATGATAATCCTCAGAACTAGGGTGAAGTATGAACCTTTTGAGGTTTGCATTAAGATTGAGTGCTTTGAGCTATTTGGTTTGCCAGAAACAAGAAGGTATGGGATGATGGGAGCCCCGCTCTAACTATTACAGTAAAACCTCGATAAATTAATACTCGATAAATTAATAACCTCGTTAAATTAATAATTTTTTGTAACCCCAAGCCGGACCCTTTATACTAAATTAATATTTTGCTAAATTTACAAGATAATATTTTTTTATTAATGCATATAAGTCCCATGTAATATATAAATTAATAATTTCATATTACATCAATATTATAGATTTCTAGGATTCATTTTTATAGTAAGCCTCAATTGTAACCTCCTTCTTTTTAAAATTGATGTTGCCTTGTACTTCATCTTGAATCTTTCTTAATGCATTATGGAGCTCTGGCGTACTATGTGTAATATTCGGGATATATCGTGTAATTATTTTTGCTATTAAATAATTATTATGTGTGTTCCGTATCTATTCTATGAGTTAATTGTTAAGTGTTATCTGTACTTGAATATTCAAAAATAATATTAATTGAGTATTTTAATTTTTATATGTCCAAAATAAAATATAGATAATTGTCATATCTTCCTAATTATTTTTATGTCGATTTATGGATTTATAAGAATCAGATGAAATTTCTAAAATCTTTTTCCGGGTAATTAAAATCTATTTTATAAAAACGGGAACCAACCGACGTCAACCGTTGGTACGTTTTTGGAACCTGAAACTCTTTCGAGAACTCCTTCCTAACCTAATTGTAATATTCCAAGCATTTTCCATGTTTCGACTTTTTCGATCCGGCGTACGGTTTGTTCTGCGCGGGTCCCGGCGCAACATTTTCGATACAATATTCGTTTCGGTAAATCAATAAAACCCGTATTTTCGATAAACAGGAGCTTTTTATTAAACTATCACAATTATCACTTCGTAATACGTGTAACCAGGCGCTGAGACCAAGACCGCAGTACAAATTGTACTAATTTGGATAATTATCCCGAAAACCGATACCGTTTGGATCAGTTTTTACAAATAAACGTACCATTTTATACCCGGAATGATCTAACGGGATACTAATTTTCCGTAATTATAAATAGCCTTTTACCGTAATTTATTTCTGAAAGGAATATGTCCTAAGTCCAATCATGTATTAGGATTTAGGAATAACTTTTGTGTAATCTGTTTTGATTTCATTAATATTAATAAAAGACTTGTTTTGTTTTTATTACGGGCTCTATCTATTTAAGTGTTTAAATAAGATATACCATAGTTTAGAGTAAAGCTTTTTATGGATTATGATGAGATCATAATAGTGAGACCTAAAAAGATGATAACTCTAAACTTAAATAGTTCCTGGTCATAGGATTACTAACTGGTAATTAATAATCCGCAGAGATTGGTACATACTATGCTTGCTTCATTATGAAGGATGTCTGTTCTCATAGACATTTGTGTGGTGACACTATAGCTAGTATGTAGGTGCTTATTATGGAATAAGTTCACTGAACATGACTCGCACAGCTGAACAACTGATGGAGTTCACTCACGTGTCAGCAGTTGTTCACATAGTGATAGTTGTACATAGTGAAGGAAGCGAATGTTCAAGGCTGATCCACTTATGCTAGTTCAGGAATCTCTGGCCAGAGTAAATGAAATTAGAAAGGAGTTTCTAATTTGCATAGAACTACGCATAGTAAGTGGTAAGCAAAGTGATTGAATTAGATAGGCTTGACACGAGATCCATGCCTTGTATTTAATCGAGACATTGTAGGGTAGAAGGAGTTTATTGTACGGTAACTATTCACTGACAGGTTCTTGGTATTCTCAGCAGTGAATTCATATTATCCGGATAGTCGCGATATGTTGAGAAGCATCACTCACGATGTAGAATAAATGTGATTAATTAATTAATCATATTTAATAAATTAGAGAATTTATATAAATAATGATAAAATAGTTTTATTATTATTTATTTCTACTACCGGCTTAATATTGAACCTACAGGGTCACACCATAAAAAGAGAATGATTTCATGGTGGAGAAATTAATTAATAATGGCTAATAATTATTTATTTGTGAAATAAATAATTAATTGGCAAATTTAATAATTGATTAAATGAGATTTAATTGATTATAAATTAATTAAGAAAAGTTCTTAATATTATTAATTAAAGGATTTAATTTTTGGAAATTAAATCAAGAGAGAGAATTATTTCTAAAGTGTTTAGAAAAAGGATTAATAATTAAAAGGTGTTTTAATTATTAATGAGAATAATAAATGGGATAATAATAATATTATTTATGGGAAAATTTCAGCTGAAAATTTTGCCTATAAATACACTATTATAGACCCTATTTTATTCCAACCCACATCGAACCCGAAAACCCAAAAAGTTTGGAAAACCCAATTCTCTCCACCTCCTTCCTCCTCCTTAACATCGTTTTCTTGGTGGATACCGGTGGAGTGCTTCACACTTGAGGAGCAACTGCTAAGGATCTCTGATCGTTGTCTCCGAATTATTTTAAAAGGTTAGATTCGATCCCTCGAATTTTTATTCACGATTTATATGCTTTTATTTGGATTTTGTATGTGTAAAAGTGTTTTGTCATGCCCCGCTGCGTTAAAAATCCAATAATGGTATCAGAGTATAGGTTGTATGCATATAGATCTGTGGTAAAAATTTCAGAAATTTATGTGCTTGTATGAATTAATTATGATTTTTACAAGTTATATCATGGATTAATTTTGTCTGATGAGAAATCGTTTCTCAGAATAATTTTGAATGTTGATCTGGGTTCTATAAGTGTTGTAGATCGTCTGGGTATTTTTTTCATAATTTTATGATGTATAGATTTTTTATTATGAATTTTTGAAGTTCTTACAATTAAAATTCGTAATTAATTAATTATATATATATATGAATTGTTTGTATGTATATATATCTGTTATCTTTCTGTACAAACTCTGCTGCACGGAAGACAGACAAGATCAGGTGGTCTGACATGCACGTTAACCGAGAAGAAAAGTCAGCCAGCGGAAAAGAAAAAAAAAATAGGGGTGTAACGCATTCTGGGAATGCGTTACAAATCTATGGCGCATTCACGGAATGCGTTACACCGGGTGTAACGCATCACCGGAATGCGTTACAGGTCCTGTAACGCGTTCCTGTAATGCGTTACAGCCCGTCTGTTGATTTTAAAATTGATTTTCTGGGAGTTTCGTAACTCCGTTTTGGGCGTGCAATATATCGTTGGATTCGTTTTTCCGAGACGGATCTAATGGAGTGATCAATTTTAGTTTATATAAAAGTTTTGAACTTTTTATATTTCCATGAAGTGTTTTAAAGCTGTTTTTGACTGTTTTTAATTGCTTTTAAATGCTTCATGTGATACATAGAGATGTATAATGCTTAGACTAATGTGCTAGATGATATAACATGCCTACCTTGATGTTTATTCATGTTGATATATGTGATATATGCTTAGTTTATCATGCGATGATAGATTTAGGTGAACTTAAATAAACATAAGGCGTTTGTTAGACAACCTAGTATAGTGAAATTGTTTCATAACCTTAAGAACAATATTATGAATACAATCATGAGATTCTTGTGTTTGTGAAACACGTAATTGAATATGAATTTTCGATATGAGAGAAATGATGATTCTGTCAACAACAGATTTCTATCTGTAAGAAAGGGTTATTAAGTGACGCCTCTTGACAATGCTCCACCCGATCTGGGAATCATCTGATTATTGATTATTGATTTGAAATATTTAATTTAAAAGGAAGAATCTCTTTATAATATGATTATGATTGTAACGTAATATAATCCCTCTAAAATTAAATAATATCAAGTAGTAATTGGCCAATGACACAACGGGCTTGTGTCGGTCATAGCCTTCCACCATGATAGAAAAGTAGTTCTTATTTTTGAATCATTGTCAGTTCGTGCTACAGCCGAGGGCTTTGATTTCGAAATAAGAAATACTTGTCTATTACATAGAGATGTGTACATTGAATAAGAATCTAAAGGTCGGTATGTGCTACAGCCGTGGGCCTTTGGGGACTGATTCAACTGTACGGAATGTTGGGTTAGACTTGACTTAGAATATTGAGTTTGTCGTGCTACAGCCGAGACTCAATTATTCAAGAGGCTAAAGTTTGATTAGGGAATAACATGAGATGTAATTGACAAGAGTTGTCTGCCTATTGAACATTGCATGGCGGTTCGTGCTACAGCCGGGGTCGTGTAATGGAATGTAGGATCCCTATTCCCACTAGCATTATGAATGCTTAATTTTTTCACGTAGGGGGTTGAATAAATTAGGAAAACTAGTGGGAGCCACTTATGAATAAAGACCCGATTCATGTAGTGTTTTAAAATGAAATTGAATATTTGTTAAGTGTTGTTATGTGTTTATCATTTACAGATTTACAATATACATTATGTCCTCTGCACTATCACTCAGGAGCATACTAGATGCTCATAAATTGACTGGTCCTAATTATGCTGACTGGCTTCGAAACTTGAGAATTGTTCTCAGGATTGAGAGGCTGGAATACGTGATTGACTCACCTAAGTCTACTGAACCTGCTAGTGATGCACATAATGATGAACATGTTGTGTATCGTAAGTGGATAGATGATGCAAATGTTGCTCAATGCATCATGCTAGCTTCCATGAACATTGAGAGCATATGGATGCTCACACTATCCTAATGCATCTAGAAGAGTTGTATGATGTGGCAGGGAGGACAGCTCGATATGAGATATCGAAGGAGCTGTTCGGTTGTAGGATGTCTGAGGGATCATCTGTGAATGACCATGTACTTAAGATGATCAATTTGAGTGAACGTCTTTGAAAACTTGGTTTTGTCATGGATGGGGAGCTGAGCCAAGACCTGGTCTTGCAATCGCTTCCGAGTTCGTTCTCACAGTTTGTTGTGAACTTTCACATGAATAAGTTGGATGTCAGCCTGCCTGAACTCCACAACATGTTGAAGACTGCGGAATCGAATTTCCCCCCTAAGAAGAATCCTAGTCTTCTAATTGGTGAAGGTTCCAATCCTAAGAAAAGGAAGAGGAACTCTTCCAAGAAGAAGAAAGTAGGTGAGAAAATGCCGGTTCCACCAAAAGCTGAAGACCCCAAGAGCAAAGTTGTTTGCTTTCACTGTAACAAGGTGGGGCACTGGAAGAGGAACTGCAAGGTTTACCTTGCAGAATTGAAGAAGAAGAAGGGTAGTGAGACTACCGCTTCTGATTCAGGTATGTTCATGATAGAAGTGAATATGTCATTAAATCAAATTTCTACTTGGGTATTAGATACCGCCTGTGGTTCTCAAATCTGCAATTTGTTGCAGGGACCAAGGAGAAGTAGGACTCTTGAGGAAGAGGAGGTGATTCTACTGATGGAAATGGAGCAAGAGTTGCTGCTGAAGATATAGAATCATTTCATTTACATAGGCCTACGGGAAAGACTATTGTTTGAAATAATTGTTATTTTGTTCCCTCGATTGTGAGGAATATTATTCCCATGTTAGACTTGGCTGGATTTTCATTTATTATTGAGAATAATGAATGTTCTATTCTTAGAGATAATATTCTTTATGGACGTGGTACTTTAAATAATGGTCTGTATATATGTGACATAATTTACTTCAGATTGAACAAACTAATAAAAGAAAAGAGATGATGAAAATCTCACTTTATAGTGGCACTGCAGTCTCCATTTAGTAGACATGGAGAGAGGACTGCAAATTTGCTAGGAATGGTACACACAGATGTATGTGGACCAATGTCTCAGCATGCCATGGGTGGATTTCATACTTCATTACTTTCATAGATGATAGATCTAGATTCGGATATGTGTTTGATGAAACACAAGTCTGAGGTCTTTGAAAAGTTCAAAGAATATAAGTATGAAGTGGAGAAACAACCAAACATAGTATTATAACTCTTTGATTAGATCGAGGTGGTGAATAATTTAATGGAGAGTTTCTAGATTATCTCGAAGTAAATGTTATAGTCTCCCAGTGGACTCCTCCAGATTGGTATCTGAAAGGAGAAATCGAACTTTGTTAGACATAGTTCGGTCCATGATGAGCTATGCAAATCTTCCAATATTCCTATGGGGTTATGCATTGGAAACCTCAGCATATTTACTGAATAAGGTGCCTTCCAAAATCTATTCCTCAAACTTCGTATGAGATATGAAAAGAAAGGAAACCGAGTCTTAAACACGTTAAGATTTGGGGATGTCCAGCTTATGTCAAGAAAGTTGACCCAGATAAGCTGGAATATCGATCCATAAAATGTAGTTTTGTGGGATATCCTAAAGAGACTTTAGGGTATTACTTTTACACCGATCATCGGGTGTTTGTCTCTAGACATGCTACCTTCTTGGAAAAGGAGTTTATCCTTGAAGGAAACAGTGGGAGCAAAATTGAACTTGATGAAGTTCAAGAAGCACAAACTACTACGGATCAAGTGGAAACACCTGTTCTGACTGAACAACCTTTTGTGGAACAGCCCATTCATAGATCAGGGAGAGTGTCTCGCCAACCTGAGAGGTATTATGGCCTTGTCATTGAGAATGACAATGAGTTGTCGATCATTGATGATGACGACCCTGTGACCTATAATGAGGCTATGAGTAGTGTTGACTCAGAGAAATGGCATAGTGCCATGAAATCCGGAATGGAATCTATGTATACGGTATACGTAAGAATGATTAGAGCAGATGGCCAGGTGGAGACCTTTAAGGCCAGGCTTTTGGAAAAAGGATTCAAACAAAGGCAATGGATTGACTTTGATGAAACCTTTTACCTGTAGCCCTGTTAAAATCAGTTCGGATTTTGCTTGCGATTGCTGCTTACTACGACTATGAGATCTGGCAATTAGCCATATGGTTTTCTTTCCAAGAGAAATGAAAACCTAGTGTGTAAGCTACTGTGAACCATATGTGGTTTAAAGCAAGCTTCTCGAAAAATGGAACATTCGTTTTGATGAGACAATCAAAGAGTTTGATTTTATCAAAAACGCAGATGAATCATGCGTCTACAAAAGGGTTAGTGGGAGCGCGATAACATTTCTTGTATTGTATTGAATTAGAGTTGACACACATAACAACATAGCAGACCCACTCACAAAGCTACTTTATGAAATTCACTTTGATCGTCATGAAGACAAGATGGGTATTAGATACCAGAGTGATTGGCTTTAGTACAAGTGGGAGATTGAAAGGAATATGTCCTAAGTTCAATCATGTATTAGGATTTAGGAATAACTTTTGTGTAATCTGTTTTGATTTCATTAATATTAATAAAAGACTTATTTTGTTTTTATTACGGGCTCTATCTATTTAAGTGTTTAAATAAGATATACCATAGTTTAGAGTAAAGCTTTTTATGGATTATGATGAGATCATAATAGTGAGACCTAAAAAGATGATAACTTTAAACTTAAATAGTTCCTGGTCATAGGCTTACTAACTGGTAATTAATAATCCGCAGAGATTGGTACATACTATGCTTGCTTTATTATGAAGGATGTCTGTTCTCATAGACATTTGTGTGGTGACACTATAGCTAGTATGTAGGTGCTTATTATGGAATAAGTTCACTGAACATGACTCGCACAGCTGAACAACTGATGGAGTTCACTCACGTGTCAGCAGTTGTTCACATAGTGATAGTTGTACATAGTGAAGGAAGCGAATGTTCAAGGCTGATCCACTTATGCTAGTTCAGGAATCTCTGGCCAGAGTAAATGAAATTAGAAAGGAGTTTCTAATTTGCATAGAACTACGCATAGTAAGTGGTAAGCAAAGTGATTGAATTAGATAGGCTTGACACGAGATCCATGCCTTGTATTTAATCGGGACATTGTAGGGTAGAAGGAGTTTATTGTACGGTAACTATTCACTGACAAGTTCTTGGTATTCTCAGCAGTGAATTCATATTATCCGGATAGTCGCGATATGTTGAGAAGCATCACTCACGATGTAGAATAAATGTGATTAATTAATTAATCATATTTAATAAATTAGAGAATTTATATAAATAATGATAAAATAGTTTTATTATTATTTATTTCTACTACCGGCTTAATATTGAACCTACAGGGTCACATCATAAAAAGAGAATGATTTAATGGTGGAGAAATTAATTAATAATGGCTAATAATTATTTATTTGTAAAATAAATAATTAATTGGCAAATTTAATAATTGATTAAATGAGATTTAATTGATTATAAATTAATTAAGAAAAGTTATTAATATTATTAATTAAAGGATTTAATTTTTGGAAATTAAATCAAGAGAGAGAATTATTTCTAAAGTGTTTAGAAAAAGGATTAATAATTAAAAGGTGTTTTAATTATTAATGTGAATAATAAATGGGATAATAATAATATTATTTATGGGAAAATTTCAGCTAAAATTTTTGCCTATAAATACACTATTATAGACCCTATTTTATTCCAACCCACATCGAACCCGAAAGCCCAAAAAGTTTGGAAAACCCAATTCTCTCCACCTCCTTCCTCCTCCTTAACATTGTTTTTTTGGTGGATACCGGTGGAGTGCTTCACACTTGAGGAGCAACTGCTAAAGATCTCTGATCATTGTCTCCGAATTATTTTAAAAGGTTACATTCGATCCCTCGAATTTTTATTCACAATTTATATGCTTTTATTTAGATTTTGTATGTGTAAAAGTATTTTGCCATGCCCCGTTGCGTTAAAAATCCAACAATTTCGTATCAAAATCATTTTCAGACAGATAATTATATAATTTTCAGAGAAAAACCCTAATTTCCTAAAACTGTTCTAAGAATCAAACAAGCATTCGGAGGTGTTATTGAATTCGGTTTGGAAAGCTCGAGTAACCAATCTGAAGGTCTTGAAGAGCTCTACCAGATTCTGTAATCCATACACCTGCAGAAATCAAGGTTATTTTTCTAAAAATTTATTTATTTTCGAATTTATTTTATTAAAAATATGAATTTTTGTTCGGATGATTGTTTGTATGATTTGATGATTGCATGTTGTAGAGCTTGTTTTCCTGATGATTTTCATATGTCATACGTCTGATTTGGAGTTCAATAACATGTTCAAATTTGAGTAAGAGTTTCGAATTTTAAAATTAGGGTTTATAACCCGTATGAATGTTCTAAATTGAAATTTGGGAGTTTCTTATTCTATGATAGATTGATGTTGTGTTATAGTGGGTTGTGTTCTCTGTGAAATTTGCAATCTAGTCGTATAAGTTTCATGAACCAACGAGAGTCTGTAGAGAAGGGAGTTGTGTTTTGAAGCTTTCCGATGTTCGCTGGAAACTAGAAAATTTCACGGCCAAATTCCGGCCAACTCAGGGATTGTTAGGTTGTTTTGATTGCATGGTTGTGTTCCTGGTAACCTGTAGATGTGATCTGGAGGTGTTGGTGGGGTGAGGACGCCGGGAATGTGTTCTCCGGCCATCCCCGACTTTTTCCGGCGACTGGACTGCAAAATTGCAGTTTGGTCCCTGTAGTTTCCAGACTTTGCAAAAATTGGATTTCTGTTTTAAAAATGTTTTAAAATCATATTTTCTATTTATTTTTATTATAAAAATTCATTTTTAATTTCTGAAAATTCTAAAAATTATTATTTTAATGCTGAAAATTATTTTTAATTCACAAATAAATCTAAATTAATTAGTTAATTAATTTCAGTTAATTTCTAATTGATTAATTGGTCAATTAATTCGAAAATTAATTGATTAATTGATTTAATTAATTATTAATTGATTTTAATTAATTATATAATTAGAATTAATTATTTAAAAATTCTGAAAAATAGTTTCGAGCTTTAAAATATTATTCTAAATTATTTCCAAGGCTCGATAATTATTCTAAAATTATTTCAGAGCCAGAATTGGCCAACCGAACCCTGTTTATTAACCCGAAATTGATCCAAAGACCCGTTTTAATTCCGAAAAATGTTTTAAAAATCATTTTAAATACCAGAAAGCCTATTTATGACCTGAGACTTCTTTATAAATAATATATCATTGATTACGTGATGTATTATGTGCTATATGTGACTTGTTAATTGACTATCGGTCTATATATTCGGTGTTTACTTGATTAGTGCATAACTTTCAATCCGTTAATCGGATTTGGGTAAAACGAAGGGTAGATAGAAGTATGTGTTGAATAGAACTCTATGAGTTGATTATTGATAGATGCTTATGATATGTAAGCAGAAGAGGCAAGGCGTAGGAAAGGGAAACAGATAGTTGAGGAGTAAGACGATTGTGATTGGAAGCAAGTGCAGTGTAGTAAGCTAATATCAGGCAAGTGTTCTGAACTTTCTCGAGATATTGTAGTATTTGATAGTCAGATTGATATTGCAAGTGCTTTGAAGCACTGAAAACTAAACTCTGATTCCAGTTATTGTTCTTGAGCCATAAACCTTATTTTTCTAGACCATTGATTGTTGTATACCTAAACACAAATCTCAAGAATACGATATTACTCCACAAATACATGTAAACGAAATCCCAATCACTGAATTGAATTACTTGTACATTCAATCATTGTATCCTATGCTTTGAAAGCCCAAATCTTTGAAACCCTGAAATGTTGATTCCTTTGTTATCCAATTCTTTCATTACCCAGCATCCAAGCTTTTAAATTGCCTTATTGATCCTTACAAGGATTGAAACCCTTTCATTGTTAAACATTTATTGTTGTTAATGATTTCGGTTATTGTTTATTATTGCATATTCTGTTATTATGTTAGAATTGGATTATTTTTATAAAATTGTGGACCAGATTCGTGGTCAGACCATATAATGGTCAAGTTAGGCCAATGTGTGCCTTGGATCCAGTAGTTAGAGCAATGTTGTGTGCCTTGCTCGGGGTTAGTGCGTGACTGATCAGCAGCCTAACCTTGGTTTTTAAATTAGAAGTATAATATCCAATTCTAAATCATAATCCATTGTTCACTTGATATCATAATCATATTCACCTGATGATCATTATTCTCAGTTTTGTCATTGTGACTTGCTGAGCTAGTTAGCTCATTTGTGCGATGTTGTTTATATTCTTTCCAGTTAAAAAGAAACCAGTTGGTAGCGAGGATCCCCAGTCCAGCGCGAGAGCTAGGGGTTCAGGTTGAGAAAGCTGTGCTAGTAGGCTTCTTTTGGGATAATCTAAGTTTGTAAAAGTTTGTAATAATGTTTAATACTCAGTTTGAGTTTGAAATAGTTGGGATTTGAAAGGTTTGTAATATATTAGTGTGTTTGGCTTGTGTGCATACTTTAACCTGTTGCGGTCCGTGGTGGTTGGTAAGTAGGGTCACTGTATATATTATTATTATCTTTATTATTGTTATAAGCAGGTTATAAATAAGGTGTGTGTGTGGACCCCAAACTTCTGACCCGGGTTTGGAGGGCGCCACAGGTTTGGTATCAGAGCTACAGGTTATAAGTCACTGACACAAGCCTAGGTTGACGGGAATGGGTAGAGGGATAGGATTAGAAGTAAGGTATAGGATGATGGAACATCGAGAGGTTGAGTGTTATGGTATAACCGGTATTAGTATAGTTTGCGTCGTGGTACAAGATTCTTATATTACGATATGATTTCAGATAGCAGAGATGGCCGACTCTGTTATTCCCGTATCAGCTAATCACTCAGAGCCTTCAGTTGGAGCACCAGCATTGGATCCACGTCCTGTTATTCCACCAGCATTGGCTATTCTACCTCCACCGGTGTTGCAGCCCGTACCACTGCAGGCTATTCCACCTCCAGGCATTAGGCCACCTGTCAGAGGACCCCCACCAGCTGATTCAGATTCCACTGGGCATTCAGTAGCGAGTGCCCCATTCCAGTCTACATTGCCCCCAGTTCCTTATTACCGGTATGAGGCTCTTCTATTGGAGCGTGATTCCTTGTTGGCTCAGATTAGAGAGTTACAGCATATCATCAGGACTACAGATGTTGATCGTGGTGTGAGGGAGCTTCGAGAGGAGATTCATGTGACACGGAGGGTTCTTGAGGCTAGGCTACATGGAGCTACACTACCTGGCAGAGGCCCTGATGCACTGCTGGGCTGGGCTACTGAGGTGATGGAGGACTTTGAGAGGCTGGCAGGACCAGAGTTTCCTTGGAGCCGAGTTAGAGATTCTGAGATGGAGATGTTGAGCAGTGTTGTTATGATTATGTAGTATGTACAGTAGTGTGTAGTGTGTATCAGTAGACTTTTGAGTTCTATTTATAGACTAGCAATGTTGACTAGTGAGTAGGTTATTGTACCCTTTTTGCTTTTACTTTCGAAGCGTCTTTACGCTTGTACTACCTAAAACTTTTGATCTATATATATCAGTACCTTTTTCCTTTCCAACACTGTCATTTACTTTATTGCACCTGTTTTACTTTACCTTATTTATTGCACCAGTATACCCTGTAATACCATGTACCCTATTTTCCATAACTGTTTATATTCTGTAAAGAAGCATACAATTTACTTAGTTACAACTGTTTTCAAAAAGAGATATTCCTGTTTTACAAAACTTTTTTTTATACAAAGATTTGATTCAAAAGCTAAATAAATTGATTGATTCTTTACAGAAAATGCCTCCCAGAAGAAATACCCGCACCAACACCCAGAATGAAAAAAAAAACCAACAACAACAACAATAACAACCAAGATGAGACAAACCAGAATGTGAACCCAGGACCCATGGACCCAAGAATAGCCCAGATTCTTCAAATCTTGGCCCAACAAACAGTTCACCTGGCACAACAACAGCAGAGACAGACCAATCCCCAGGTAACTTTCAAAACTTTTCAGGCAGTAAACCCACCAGAATTCAAGGGTTCCTTAGAGCCAATTGAAGCAAATGTGTGGTTAAAGGAAATAGAGAAGGCATTTGCCTTGGTAAAAGTGAAAGAGGAGCAGAAGGTTGAATTTGCAAGTTACTATCTGAAGAATGAGGCCACCTATTGGTGGGAGATGGTGAAGACATTGGAATGCACAGATGTTATTACTTGGGAAAGGTTTAAGGAATTGTTTTTAGAAAAGTATTTTCCTCAGTTTGTTCAGGATCAAATGGAGCTGAAGTTTTTAGAATTAAAGCAAGGGAACATGTCGGTAACAGATTATGAGGGGAAGTTTGAGGAATTGTCAAGGTATGTGCTGTCGTATGTTGATACTGATAGAAAGAAAGCTAAGAGATTCCAGCAAGGCTTGAAGCCATGGATCAGAGGGAAGGTAGCTATTTTTGAATTGGATACCTATGCCGGGGTTGTACAGAAAGCTATGATCGCAGAGACAGAGAGTGAGATGTTCCAGAAAGAAAAGAAAAGCAAGAAAAGGAAAGTTGAGGGAAGTGAGGGTCAGTCACAAATAGGGAAGTTTCCAAATTTTAAGAAGGGCAAGTTTCAGCCAGGGAGAAATTTTAATTTGAGGAGACAAAATGCAGGAGACGGAGGCCAGGGCAATCGTCCAGCTAATATGAATCAGCCGAATCAATTGAGATTAACTTTTCCAGATTGTCAAGTATGTAGAAAGAAGCATGGAGGAGTTTGTAACAAGTTGAATGTGGTATGTTTTAAATGCAACCAGAAAGGGCACTACTCGAGGGAGTGCCGAAATCAGCCAGCAAGAGAGCCAGCAAATAAGGATCAGCCTATTCGGAATCCAGCAGTTCCAGCCATTGGATTTACATGCTTTAAATGTGGGAAGCCAGGACATATGGCCAGGGATTGCAAGACACCAGCCCCAGTCAGTAATGCATTGAGGATTATGGGATCTACCCCAATAGTGAATGAGACTCCGAGGGCTAGAGTTTTTGACATGTCGGTGAAGGATGCGATCCAGGATACGGATGTCGTGGCAAGTACGCTTAATGTGAATTCTTTATGTGCCAAAATGTTAATAGATTCGGGAGCAACTCGATAGTTTGTTTTACAAGATTTTGTTAGTAAGTTAAATTGTCCAGTTGGGTATTTAAATGAAATAATGACTGTGGAATTAGCAAATCAAGAACGTGTAACTGTTAACCAAGTTTGTGGGAATTGTGAGATTGAGATTTCTGGTAGTAAGTTTTGTGTAGATTTGATACCGTTTAAGTTAGGAGAATTTGACATTATATTAGGAATGGATTGGTTATCCAAGCATGATGCTCAGATAGATTGTCGAAATAAGAAAGTAATGGTAAAAACGCCAGACGAAAGGATAGTAACGTTCAAGGGACAAAAACAAGTAAAGAAGTTCTTAACGATGATTCAAGCCAAGAAGTTATTACGGCAAGGATGTGAGCATTTCGTAGCATACGTGATTGACAGAAGTCAGGAGCCAGCAAAACTTGAAAATATTCCAGTAGTGAATGAATTCCCAGACGTATTTCCCGACGAATTGCCAAGACTTCCTCCAAATATAGAAATTGAATTTGTGATTGACTTAGGACCTGGAACAGAACCAGTATCCAAGGCCCCGTATAGAATGGCGCCCGTTGAGATGAAAGAGTTAGCAAAGCAATTACAAGAGCTATTAGAGAAAGGAGTAATCAGACCCAGCGTATCCCCGTGGGGTGCACCAGTATTATTTGTCAAGAAGAAAGATGGAAGCATGAGACTGTGCATCGACTATAGGGAGCTCAACAAGCTTACGATCAAGAACAAGTATCCGTTGCCCAAAATTGACGACTTGTTTGACCAATTGAAGGGAGCCAAGTATTTCTCCAAAATCGATTTAAGATCGGGATATCATCAACTGAAGATCAAACCAGAAGATATACCAAAGACAGCTTTTCGAACAAGGTATGGACATTATGAATTTCTAGTAATGTCTTTTGAATGACCAACGCCCCGGCAGCGTTTATGGACCTGATGAACAGAATTTTCAAGGAATATTTGGACAAGTTTGTTATAGTATTTATAGACGATATTTTGATCTATTTAAAGGCGGAGGAGGATCATGCGGAACATTTAAGGACAACTTTGGAGATTTTAAGGAAAAAGAAGTTATATGCTAAATTGTCGAAGTGTGAGTTTTGGCTACAGAAAGTTCAGTTCTTAGGACACATAGTCAGTAATGAAGGGATCAAAGTGGACCCGGCAAAGATCGAGGCAATTACGAATTGGGAAAGACTGAGAACACCCACTGAGGTAAGAAGTTTCTTGGGATTGGTAGGATATTATCGACGATTCGTTCAGAATTTCTCAAGAATTGCAACACCATTGACAAAGCTTACACGAAAGAATGAAAAGTTTATATGGAATGACAAGTACGAAGAAAGTTTTCAGGAATTGAAGCAGAGATTAATCAAGGAACCTGTTTTGTCACTTCCAGACGATCAAGGGAATTTTGTAATTTATAGCGATGCTTCTTACAAAGGATTATGATGTGTTCTTATCCAGCACGACAAGGTGATTGCGTATGCGTCAAGGAAATTGAAACCACACGAACAGAAGTACCCTACTCATGATTTGGAGTTAGCAGCTATAGTTTTCGCTTTGAAGATTTGGAGACATTATTTGTATGGAGAAAAGTGTGAGATTTTCACGGATCACAAAAGTTTGAAATATATATTTACCCATAAGGAACTTAATATGAGACAAAGGAGATGGTTAGAATTGATCAAGGATTATGATTGCTCGATTAATTATCATCCCGGTAAGGCGAATGTTGTAGCAGATGTGTTAAGTCGGAAGGAAAGGTTAAATGTGTTATCAGTACCTGAAGAGATATATAAAGAATTTCAAAAAATTGGAATTGGAGATTAGAATTTGCAAGCCTGAGGAAGCAAAAGTGTACAGTATGATTTTCCAACCGGAGTTATTGGAGAAAATAAAGAAATGCCAGAAAGAGGTAATGGATCAAGATATAAATAGTTTGGTAGGTGAGGAATTATGCACGCAACAAGATGATCAAGGTATTCTTAGGTTCTCTTCAAGAATTTGGATTTCACCAGTGACGGAGCTGAAAAATGAAATTTTACAAGAGGCACATAGTTCAAGATATTCCATCCATCCAGGGAGTACCAAAATGTACAGAGATTTAAAGAAGTATTATTGGTGGTCAGATATGAAGAGGGAAATTGCGGAATGGGTTAGCAAATGTTATACCTGTCAGAGAGCTAAAGAAGAGCATCAGAGACCAAGCGAATTGCTACAGCCACTGGAGATTCCAGAGTGGAAGTGGGAACATATTACCATGGATTTCATAGTTGGATTACCAAGGACAAGGGCTAATCATGATGCCATTTGGGTTATAGTAGATAGACTTACCAAGTCAGCTCATTTTCTACCTATAAATGAAAGATTTTCGCTCGACAAGTTAGTTCATATGTACTTGAAAGAGATCGTAGTTCATCATGGAGTTCCAGTGTCTATCGTATCTGATAGAGATCCAAGGTTTAATTCGAGATTTTGGAAGAGTTTTCAAGAATGTTTGGGAACAAGATTGAATATGAGTACGGCCCATCACCCCCAAACGGATGGCCAAAGTAAAAGAACGATCCAGACAATCGAGGACATGCTACGTGTTTATGCTATTGATTTCAAAGGAAGTTGGGACGAGCATTTACCCCTGGTAGAGTTTTCCTATAACAACAGTTATCACGCCAGCATTGGGATGCCACCTTATGAAGCCCTTTTATGGACGCAAATGTAGATCTCCAGTATATTGGGACGAAGTAGGAGAACGCAAAATACTCGGACCCGAATTGGTGCAGCAGACAAAGGAAGTTGTTGAAATTATCCAGAAAAGATTAATAGCCGCACAAGATCGTCAAAGGAAATATGCAGACCAGTCAAGAAAAGACATGGAATTTGAAGAAGGAAGCTTGGTATTATTGAAAGTATCACCGTGGAAAGGACTAACGAGGTTTGGGAAGAAAGGGAAGCTAAAGCCAAGATATGTCGGACCTTTTGAAATCCTAAAGCGTATTGGCAAAGTAGCTTACGAGTTGGCGTTACCTCCGCACAGGGAGCACATTAACAATGTTTTTCACATATCAATGCTTAAGAAATATAATCCAGACTCCAGGCATATAATAGAATATGAGCCAATAGAGCTTCAAGCAGATTTGTCATATATAGAGAGTCCGGTAGAAGTTCTAGAAGAGAGAGAGAAAGTATTGAGAAATAAAGTGGTAAAGTTAGTAAGAGTATTATGGAGAAACCCAAAGGTTGAAGAGTCAACCTGGGAGTTAGAAAGTGATATGAGAGAAAAGTACCCTCATTTGTTTTCTTAGAGATTCTGAGGACAGAATCCTTTTAAGGGGGGAAGGATGTAATATCCGGGATATATCGTGTAATTATTTTTGCTATTAAATAATTATTATGTGTGTTCAGTATCTATTCTGTGAGTTAATTGTTAAGTGTTATCTGTACTTGAATATTCAAAAATAATATTAATTGAGTATTTTAATTTTTATATGTCCAAAATAAAATATAGATAATTGTCATATCTTCCTAATTATTTTTATGTTGATTTATGGATTTATAAGAATCATATGAAATTTCTAAAATCTTTTTCTGGGTAATTAAAATCTATTTTATAAAAACGGGAACCAACCGACGTCAACCGTTGTTACGTTTTTGGAACCCGAAACTCTTTCAAGAACTCCTTCCTAACCTAATTATAATATTCCGAGCATTTTCCATGTTTCGACTTTTTCGATCCGGCGTACGGTTTGTTCAGCGCGGGTCCCGGCGTAACATTTTCGATACAATATTCGTTTCGGTAAATCAATAAAACCCGTATTTTCGATAAACGGGAGCTTTTTATTAAACTATCACAATTATCACTTCGTAATACGTGTAACCAGGCGCTGAGACCAAGACCGCAATACAAATTGTACTAATTTGGATAATTATCCCGAAAACCGATACCGTTTGGATTAGTTTTTACAAATAAACGTACCGTTTTATACCCGGAATGATCCAACAGGATACTAATTTTCCGTAATTATAAATAGCCTTTTACCGTAATTTATTTCGTATCAAAATCATTTGCAGACAGATAATTATATAATTTTCAGAGAAAAACCCTAATTTCCTAAAACTGTTCTAAGAATCAAACAAGCATTCAGAGGTGTTATTGAATTCGGTTTGGAAAGCTCGAGTAACCAATCTGAAGGTCTTGAAGAGCTCTACCAGATTCTGTAATCCATACACATGCAGAAATCAAGGTTATTTTTCTAAAAATTTATTTATTTTCGAATTTATTTTATTAAAAATATGAATTTTTGTTCGGATGATTGTTTGTATGATTTGATGATTGCATGTTGTAGAGCTTGTTTTCCTGATGATTTTCATATGTCATACGTCTGATTTGGAGTTCAATAACATGTTCAAATTTGAGTTTGATTTTCGAATTTTAAAATTAGGGTTTATAACCCGTATGAATGTTCTTAACTGAAATTTGGGGGTTTCTTATTCTGTGATAGATTGATGTTTTGTTATAGTGGGTTGTGTTCTCTGTGAAATTTGCAATCTAGTCGTATAAGTTTCATGAACCAACGAGAGTCTGTAGAGAAGGGAGTTGTGTTTTGAAGTTTTCCGATGTTCGCCGGAAACTGGAAAATTTCACGGCCAAATTCCGGCCAACTCAGGGATTGTTAGGTTGTTTTGATTGCATGGTTGTGTTCCTGGTAACCTGTAGATGTGATCTGGAGGTGTTGGTGGGGTGAGGACGCCGGGAACGTGTTCTCCGGCCATCCCCGACTTTTTCCGGCGACTGGACTACAAAATTACAGTTTGGTCCCTGCAGTTTTGAAAACGATGCAGTTTGGTCCCTGTAGTTTCCAGACTTTGCAAAAATTGGATTTCTGTTTTAAAAATGTTTAAAAATCATATTTTCTATTTATTTTTATTATAAAAATTCGTTTTTAATTTCTGAAAATTCTAAAAATTATTATTTTAATGCTGAAAATTATTTTTAATTCACAAATAAATCTAAATTAATTAGTTAATTAATTTCAGTTAATTTCTAATTGATTAATTGGTCAATTAATTCGAAAATTAATTGATTTAATTAATTATTAATTGATTTTAATTAATTCTTAAATTAGATTTAATTATTTAAAAATGATTTAAAAATTCTGAAATTGATTGTTGTATACCCAAACACAAATCTCAAGTATACGATGTTACTCCACAAATACATGTAAACAAAATCCCAATCACTGAACTGAATTACTTGTACATTCAATCATTGTATCCTATGCTTTGAAAGCCCAAATCTTTGAAACCCTGAAATGTTGATTCCTTTGTTATCCAATTATTTCATTACCCAGCATCCAAGCTTTTAAATTGCCTTATTGATCCTTACAAGGATTGAAACCCTTTCATTGTTAAACATTTATTGTTGTTAATGATTTCAGTTATTGTTTATTATTGCATATTCTGTTATTATGTTAGAATTGGATTGTTTTTATAAAATTGTGGACCAGATTCGTGGTCAGACCATATAATGGTCAAGTTAGGCCAATGTGTGCCTTGGATCCAGTAGTTAGAGCAATGATGTGTGCCTTGCTCGGGGTTAGTGCATGACTGATCAGCAGCCTAACCTTGGTTTTTAAATTAAAAGTATAATATCCAATTCTAAATCATAATCCATTGTTCACTTGATATCATAATCATATTCACCTGATGATCATTATTCTCAGTTTTGTCATTGTGACTTGCTGAGCTAGTTAGCTCATTTGTGCGATGTTGTTTATATTCTTTCCAGTTAAAAAGAAACCAGTTGGTAGCGAGGATCCCCAGTCCAGCGCGAGAGCTAGGGGTTCAGGTTGAGAAAGCTGAGCTAGTAGGCTTCTTTTGGGATAATCTAAGTTTGTAAAAGTTTGTAATAATGTTTAATACTCAGTTTGAGTTTGAAATAGTTGGGATTTGAAAGGTTTGTAATATATTAGTGTGTTTGGCTTGTGTGCATACTTTAACCTGTTGTTGTCCGTGGTGGTTGGTAAGTAGGGTCACTGCATATATTATTATTATCTTTATTATTGTTATAAGCAGGTTATAAATAAGGTGTGTGTGTGTGGATCCCAAACTTCTGACCCGGGTTTGGAGGGCGCCACACTATGTTCATATTGCAAGAGGAAATTACGTAATGTAATTGTTGCTTTAAGGACATCTTTTCGTAAGACGGGCTCCAACTATGTACTATCATCTTCATCAACTTTATCTTTTTTCCTATTTCCCAAGAAACTGCTAATAATTTGTTCATCATCCAACAATTTACTTAAATTCATAAATATTTCTTAATGTTATTTTAAGTATTCAATAGATGAAAATAAATTATTATTCTGAGAATTGTATATGTTATAAAATTTTAAATAATATATCTCGATAAATTAATAAATTATTAATATACCGATAAATTAATAAATTATTAATTTATCGATATATTAATATTTCGATTAATTAATAATTTTTTATGGTCCCAAAGGTATTAATTTATCTAGGTTTTACTGTACAATGGAATGGAGCATGAGACAGAGTACAGAATGGCGAGAAGTCAGAACGAAGGAAAAGATCAATAACAGAACTTAGACGTCTAATGCATCCAAAGCAAATCTCAAATGGGAAGCCTCTCATGCAAGTACTTTGAAGCTGAATGAAGACGCATCAGTTTTTGTTGGTTCACCTTCATTTTATCTGGGCCTGGTTCTCAAAAATGACAAAGATAGTTTTATCAGTGGCCGAACATATAATGTTGAAGGAGCACGGTCCGTGTTTGAAGTGAGGACGTATGGAGTGTTTAAGGCTTTGTCATGGACCTTAGTTGAGCTTCAACAACCTGTAATTATCGAAACAGACTTTATGCTAACTACTATGGCATTGGATAACCAGGTAGATAATGTGCTCGAAGCAGAAAGTGTTCTTCAGGTTTGTCCAGTCACGCTCAAATCTTGTGAAGACGTGTCAGTTAGATTTATTAAAAAGCAAGCGAGCAGCCAATCAGTTGGCTCATTTTCCTTGTTCGTTGAGTTGCTATAATGTTCATTTGTTTCCTCCTTCTTGTATGTGGGAGACTCTAATCTATGACTTTTTATCTCTTTATTTTGATTCAAAAAAAACCTCACAAGAATTCATACACAACAAATCATCTAATATCTTAAATTCACCAGAAAACCCTTGTTTCTTAAATTCACAAGAAATATAAGAGAAAATGTTTTAGGGTTTTAATTTTAATAAAAGATTATCATATGTTACATTATAAGATTATTTATATGGGGATAGAAAAGCATTAAATAAATCATTATTTAAAATAAATAATAATTAAAACCAGCGTGATTATACAATACTTTAGCATTATCATACACAATCTCCCATAAGTTTCTCGTGCAAAATCCCAATTTGGCATGTTGATGCAATACAACAGCGTGATCATATCATCATACTGTTAGTGTTTGTGCCCTAGAGACAACACTATGATGTTTTAGTTTAAGATATTAGGATTATTAATGTTTATGTTATATCGATTATTCCCTTTATATTTTATTAATTCTTAATTTACTACGATATAAATGTTAGATTAATAAATTTCTTTGGAATATGATATGTAATTCTATATCTCTAAGTACGTGACTTAGAAATGAGATTATGAGAATAGTATCAATATTCCTAAAGGTCCCTAGTCGAGTATTATTATTAAGGGACAATAATAAATACATTAGGACTGGTGTGTTTGTTGACTGATGATCCCATCTCATTGATCATATGTATAGTGATACTAAAGTCAAAAACACAGGTATATGTATATGTACATGGTGCTGGACATACCCAATGTGAGATTCTACATGTCTGTTGTGTCATAAGTAATTCTCACATTGATAATGATGTAATGGTCCTTCGACTTGAAGTCATTATATTTCTATACGAGAATTAATATACATTGATTCCATTAAAAGTTATCCTTGACCGGGTAATGATAAAAGTGGACATTGGGTATATTATGAATCGTATGAGAAATATGAATGATCTAAATGAGATTTAACCCTCCTATTTTAGGAGTGATATTATTGACCTCTTGCGTGAGCTAGACTATGAAATGCGTGGCCACGCTCAAATGTTGATTTGATATGATAGTCTACTCATCGATCAAGAAAACTTGGATTAAATATTGATGAGGATGACACATTACATACCTCTAGTTTAATTTATAATATTTGGTTAGAGGGATTATATTACATTGTACATTATTCATGAAAGGTTTAATCAATCACCGATTCAATTATTATTACTTGGGTAACAATAATGTATTACTAGATGCCACTCATTGTTTACGATTTTAAATTAGATTTAAAATTCGTTGTCAACGTAATAATAATCTATAGGGTCACACACTAAGAATGCTTGAAGGATTATTTAATTTAAATTGGATTTAGATTATATTAAAGTAATTTGAATTATTTATAATATTAATTAAGTATGACTTAATTAATTAGATAAATATTGATATTCAAATTTACTAATATTAATTATGAAATTCATTTGTTTAATAATTAAGTGTGACTTAATTATTATACAAATAAGAATTTCAATTTAATAATAACTCCTAATTAGTTAAGAGTTATAATTCGTTTTCTACTCTCTATATAATATCTCTTGTGTGGCTGATTTTGGAAGCAAGACTTTTACTAAAACCCTAGCCACCAAGGTAGAAGATGGAGAGATCAAGAAGAAATGAGTTTGTGCTAGTACACATCTAATCTTTAAATTCAAGCATTCGTATGGATACCGATAGAGCGTAGATCGCAAGAGCGGGATGCGTGGTGATTTAACAAGCTTTGGATCTCCATTAGTCAACTAATTTGTAAAGCTTCTTAAGGTAAACAATCTGATTTATGAATTAAATATCTATTTTTCGCATGGATCCTGTGGTGGGTTTCGAAAATTCTGATTTTTCATGTTTTTTAATTACTGTTTCCGTTGCGTTTATGTGCTCGAAACCCTTCACATACATCCTCGATAGAGTGATCATGTTGTACTTAACGTGATCATGTATTTGCTCTTCTCGCGTCTCATCATGCCCACGATATGTACCGTAAATTATCCTACATCAGAATCCACTTTAAAAGAACTCGGCATCGAGTTCTCATCTAGAATAAGAATTGTGTCAATCTGTTGTTTATCTCGCCGTGGGGGTACTTCTATCGGTAAATACCTTTTTGAAACCTTGTACCTCACTTCCTCTTCAATAATAACTTTTATGCGTAAATGTATCACTAAAATCAACCCAAACCAACCATAGAAAACTTTTGAGAGCAGGAATCTGGAATCGACATAAGAGAACTCATGTGTTGTACCAAGAGATAATGAACATTCGTATGATGACTTCAAGGCACATTTACCCTCAAATTGATATAAGACAAATTTCCTGGTTATCATTTTTTAGGTTCATTGTCTCACCCCAATTTCTGTGACACTAATTCTGTTATAAGAAATTGATGATATCAGTATATAAATTATCATAATTTAATTACTAGCATTTGATATCAGTATTTGACAGTGATGACGTCATCAACATTTACCATCAGTATTTGCTGATCAGCTTTTGTCATCAGGATTTATTCATATTAGTATCCGTCGAGCTGGAAACCAGGAGATATCATAGGAGAAAATATTTGCAGAATATATATCGGTGTAGGACTTTACTTATTGTAGCAATCAATAGATGGATATGTTATAGGATTCCTTATTGTATTGTAATAGGATTCCTTATTGATTGTGTAATTGTGCAGTATATAAATACATATTAGGTTTACATTGTATGTGTTATGAATGCTTATATCATTCATATAACCTAGCAGCTCTCAAGGATAATTGTTCATCCTTCGAGAGAGTTTTGTAATTAGTTTTTATACATCAATAATAAAAAGTGTTGATTCAATCGAGTATGTTATTTTGATTTGATTGTTTAACTGTATTCATCCCCCCTCTACAGTTCATTAAAGGCCAAACAATTGGTAACAAAGTTTTTTGTTGATACACAAACAGTTTAGGATCCATATAACAATCACCGATGGCAGACAAAGAAGGACAGCAGGTTCCCCCACCTCAACCAACCACAAATCCAATCAACCATAAAATGAGTAGATAAGAGGCTATCAAGGTTCCAATCCTGAACATACATGAATATCCAATCTGAAAAGTGAAGATGGCCATGTGTCTGGAAGCAATAGAGCACGAATATCTGAACATGATTTATGTTGGTCCTCACAGGCCAATTAAACTAGCTATTGTTTTTGCTGGTCAAGAAGAAAAAATGGTTTATAAAGATAAGAAGGACTATACTCCTGAGGATATTTCATCTATTATGAAAGATGCAAAAGTAAGACATATTTTGCATAGAAGTCTTAACAGTGTCATGTCCAATATAGTCATCGGATGTAAAACTGCCAAAGAAATTTGGGACACTTGCGAGGTAAAGTGTCAAGGAACCACTACTATCAAGAATAACAGAAGAACCATATTCACTCAGGAGTATGAACACTTTGATTCAAAAGCTAATGAGTCCTTGACTAAAATCTATAACATGTTTCAAAAGATGATAAATGACTTGTCGCTGGTACATAAATAATATGATCCAGAAGATTCTAATTTGAATTTTCTTCTTGCATTCCCTGAAAAGTGGGACTTAAAAGTCACATCAATAAGGGATAATTATTATATGGATGAAACATCTCTAGATGATATATATGGCATGTTGAAGACTCATGAACTGAAGATGGAGAAAAGAAGCAAGAGAAAAGGACCAAGAGCAAGACAGGTTGCACTCAAAGTTGAAGAAAAATAAGGGAGAAAGCTAGGAGAAAAAGTCACTCCAAAGGCAAGGTTATGATTGCAAAGTCTGATATCGAGTCATCAAACACCGATGATGACTCAAACTCTGAAAGTGAATCAGACATTGAAAGTGATCATGATAACAATGAAAATATTGAGCAAATGGCTGCTCTGTTGGTTAAAAGCTTCAAAAAGATGGTCTACAAGGACTTCAAGAGGGGAAAAAGGTTCTCCAGGAAGGGCTCTAGTTCCTCAAAAACTGATAAGAGGAATTATAGAAGAAACTCTGATGAGATGGAGACAAAGTCTAGAAATGTGACAAGTCAAAGGAAAAGTGCTACAACTGTGATGGAGTAGGATACTTTGCAGCTGACTATAGAAAGCCAAGGGATGAGAGGAAACAAGCCTTGATCCCCAAGAAGAAGAACTTGGATGACACATAAGAATCAGAAGATGGTGTTAGCTATGCTCTTATGGAAAATGTTGATATTGAGGCAGACACTATTGAGTTAAAGGTACCTCAAACCACACTTGATTTTGATACTGATGATATTTGTGAACTAAGGCTATATCTTAAATATCTCCATGTTAGTTATAGGGATCAAACACTTGAAAATGCTAGGATTACAACTAAAAATTTTGATCTCAAGAAAAGGAATGATCACCTATAATCTGAGTTGATTTTCATGCTAGAAACTCAAAAGGAAAGAGATGATGCTTTGTATATTAAAGATAATATGTTAGAAAAGCATGTTTACCTAGAAAATGATCTAGCTAAAGAAAGGGAAGTAATCAAGCTTTGGACTAGTTCAGGAAAAACAACTCAGGGTTTAATAGAAAATGGTTGTTGGGGATCAGGATTAAGATATGTTGATAAAACTAATTCTGTTAAGTTTAATGAAAAGGAAACTGAGAAAGTTAAACCATCAAATACTGATAAGAAGGTGAAACTCAACAAGTCTCAGTTAAGACCTGTTAAGTTTAACTTAAGTGTCGATGTTGTTAATTTAGTTAATGAAAAAGGATCAATATCAGCATCTATGTCAAATTTAAAAACTGATAAGTATGAAAAAGTTCATACCAAGTTAGTAAATGTTGGTTTAATGACTCAGAAACAACATAAGCAAAAGTTGAAGTAAGTTAAAATTAAAAACATGGAAAAATAGCCTAGAAAGAATAGAAAATAGAAAGGTAGGTGTCAATAAGGAGAACAAATATAAACCCATTCCTAATGCACCTAAAAAGGCTTATTTTAACTGTGGTAAAACTAATCATCTTGTTGTTGCTTGCATGAAGAATAAAAGAATAAACACTGTTCCTCATAAGTCAGAGTTTAGGAATAAAATAATTAAATATAAACCATAGAATCTATATATTCATTGTGGTAGTGTTCGACATTCAATTTACACATGTAAAGAGTATCACAGTTTGTACTATGATTATTATGAACTGAAACCCTCTTTAAATAAATCAAAAGCTGATTTTGCATGTGTAAATTATGATATTCAGGATGTTATCATAAACTCTGATTCAAAGTCTTCTGCTGCAAATGTTAACAAACTTAAAAATGCCAAAGGGTCCAAGCAAGTCTGGGTCCTTAAAAACACTAATTAATTGTTAAATCTGATTGCAGAATAACATGAAAAATTCTTTAGTCTTGGACAGTGGATGTTCAGGACATATGACAGGAAATAAATTCCTGCTATCAGAGTTTAAGGAGGAGGCTAGCCCAAATGTTTTTATGGAGATGACAACCTAGGAAAGACTTTGGGACATGGAAAGATCAAGCTTGGAAATATCATAATTGAGAATATATCTGTAGTTGCAGGACTCAAGCATAATCTAATCAGTATGAGTCAAATCCGTGATAGAGGTTATTCTGTGACATTTTATGAAGAACATTATGAAATTGTCAGTAAATCAGATGGCAAGGTTGCAATGACTAGTTACAGACATGGTAGCCTATATGAAGCCAGGGTCTCCATAAAAAAACTGATAATTCTGAAATATGTTACTTAGTAGAGCATCTGTGGAAGACAGCTGGAACTGGCATAAAAGACTTTCTTATCTCAATTTCAACAACATCAATGAACTTGTGAAGAAAGATCTTGTGAGAGGATTTTCTAATGCAGTGTTTACTCCTGGCTTATGTGACTCATGCCAGAAAGCCAAATTAAAAAAAATCATCTTTTAAGATTAAAACTGTGTTATTCCCAAACAATCTAACAACAGAATTACAAAAGGGGGTTGAATAGAATTCTAGTTTCTTTTGGAAATTTGAAAACTCTTTTGAATATATAGAACTGTGAATGAATATGCAGAAGTGCGGATTAAAGGAATTCAAGTATTCAAACACAAAGTAAATAAACAAGACTGTTTAAAAACTTTCTGGTGGATTGATCTTTCCACCGGATATATATAAATATAGATTAGAGAACTTTGTGATGCAAGAATGCACACAGCTGCTTACAAGTATTTTTTTTAAGATGAACAAAGAGAATTCCTAACAAAGGTAGCTTTTTCTATTTCTCAGTTCAAAAATCTCATCTTTAACTACTTGCTACACTTGATTTATATATTAACAAGTTACATATGAATAAGACAAATAGTAAAAACAAGAATCTAAGTCTATTCATGTTACTTCATTTCTCTATCCAGCATCTTGGAATATCTTTAGTTAAGCATGAAAATGGAAACGCTTTTTTATTCTCTAAAACCTGCAAACAGGCTGCCACATTCCTTTTGAATACAATCAACCCATGTGACTGTCAAGTCACTTTCAACTTCTGTTTGAATTTATTATCCGTCAAGACTTTAGTATTATCCATCGATACTTAACTTGAGTTATCCGTTGAGTCTCTAATGGATTATCCGTTGAAAGTGTCTTGAGTCATCCGTCGACGCTTTGTAGTTTATCCGTTGAAAGTGTTTCCATAGCAGTTAATACTCTTTCACTTATGCAAAATTACAAGGCATCTTATATTTACAATTAGCCAACCTATTTTGCATATCTTGCTAGTAGTCAACATGACTTAAAATTTCCAACAACTTCTAAACCTCTAAGTGATTATAGTATACAGAAATGTGCTACAAAAAAAACTTATTAAAATATAAGCTACTTTATCAACGGATGAACAAGTGTGGTTATCCGTTGATAGTTACAAAAACATTTAATTAAATTTATTAAGGTATTTTGGTGAATTATCATCAAGCCTACAACATATTTCTAACAATCTCCCCCAATTTATGTCTAATAGAATTATAGGCATAAATTTAGGTTAACTAGATGATAACAAAACACCCTATTCGAATTAAACAAATAATTGTAGAGAAAAATGCTAAGTGTTGCATATTATTGAAAATTTGTACCAAGAAAGTTTGTAGAAATCTCAAAAGCCATTTTCAAGGTGCTCCTCTAGACTGAGCTGATCATTTCTTTCTCCTTGAATCCCTTGTCTTCTTTCCCAGCCTCTTGTCATTTTACTCAATTTAAT
Organism: Apium graveolens; assembly: GCF_009905375.1. Lineage (NCBI taxonomy): Eukaryota > Viridiplantae > Streptophyta > Magnoliopsida > Apiales > Apiaceae > Apium > Apium graveolens. The sequence goes on from NC_133651.1 coordinate 265,440,914, forward strand.
TTTGAAGTTGTCTAAAAATTCAGCCTCATTTTCATCATTGAGATCCGGCATCTCCTGCATGTCCTTGAGTGTATCATTGCTTGATATTTGTAGCTGGTCTTTGTTATGGATCAAAAACTAAAGTATAATAATTGCTGTATTTATTACCAGGGAACGTGAGCTTTGAGGCTCGATTTGACTGCTCTTGTGTTTCGTGACTCAATCTGCCTTAACAAGATGCCTACGTACCTTGCTGATTGCCAAAGATCAAGTTAAAAAAATGTAGTTTTAATTTGTGGGGTGAGACCCCTTATATAGATGTTGGGAGTCCTTGAATTGGACTTAGTGTAGGAGACTTGGTAGTCAAGTCTCAAAATTAGAAAGGACTTTAGAGTCCTAAGTGGTAGGAAACTGATTCCTTATCCTTCTAGGTCCCTTTGAGGCTAATCTACAAGGATTTATGTCCTTATTGAGACTCTTCTTAATAGCTGATTTTTCCCTTATTAATTAATTATGAAATTAATTAATATTCAGGGTTTTGGGCCTTCTTTGTTCCATCAGGCCTGATCTGGTCCATCAGGCCTGATCAATGTGTTAACCTTTTTGGTCTGAATGTCATACATCTTTTTATTGGGCCTTGTAGCCCAAATCATGTGTAATTAATGCAATATTTATTTAATTTATTTATTCCCTATCATTTGCCCCCAACTTTTGGGAAACCATAAAAGATTTTGCAAAAGTTAAGTTCACTTGTTCCCTTACAGGGGTATCATTTTGGTGTAAAGTGTGGAGTGACCTACACATTTACAACAATTTGCTTCGTACTCGGCTTCAGGGTTGTTTTAAAAACTTCCCTATTATTTTCTTACCTTTTTCCCTCTTTTTAGGAATTTTCTGGTATTTTTCAGGAATCTTCGCTTAATTTTCTGGGACTTTTTCTTAATTTCTGGAACTTTCTGAATTTTCTGCAATTTTTCAGAAAAGCTTTCCAGTTTTCAGCCCCTTTTTCGACCATGATTCTAGTCAAAAATTCGACCTGGATCCACTAAACCCATCCATAAAGCTCAGCATCTCATGCCCAGCAGTGGCATCTATCAAAGTATCAATCCTTGGTAATGAGAAATAGTCCTTAGGACATGCATCATTCAGATCAGTGAAGTCCACACACATCCTCCATTTTCCATTGGCCTTCTTCACCATTACAGGGTTTTCTAATTATTCCAGAAATTGAATCTCCTCAATGAAACCAGCCTCTAAGAGCTTCTCTACTTCCTGTTTTATAGCTTCTTGCCTCTCTGGAGCAAAACTTCTTTTCTTTTGCTTTACCGTCTTCCGACTCGGATCCACATTCAGCTTGTGAGTAATTAGTTTCGGATCTATGCCTGGCATATCAGCTGCCGACCATGAAAACACATCATTGTTTTCTTGCAAAAAATTCACTAACTTCCCTCTAAGGGGCTCCTCTAGTGTGGCTCCAACGAAAGTAACTTTCTCAGGATCCTCAGGAGCTAAAGGAATTAAAACCAAGTCTTCAGCCGACTTCCCTCTCTTCTCATCACTCTCTCAAATATCCAGATGTTCAATAGGCAGAACCTACCCCCCAACTCCATCTGCCCTCAGTGAGGCCACATAACAACTTCTAGCCATTTTTTGATCTCCTCTTTCTTCTCCAATACCATTCTGGGTGGGAAACTTCATAACTGAATGGTAGGAAGAAGGGACTGCCTTGAAAGCATGTATCCCTGTTCTTCCCATGATAGCGTTATAAGTTGAACTAGCTTTTACCACCACAAAGTCTAACATCTGTGTTGCTTGCCTTGGTTCCTATCCTATAATTGTTGGCAACTTGATTATACCTTCCACGGGCCACTCCACTCCCACAAATCCATATATCGGCATGTCGGTTGGGGTCAATTGGGAGTCATTATATCCCATCCTTAAAAAGGTGTCATGGAGCAAGATATCCACTAAAGCACCATTATCCACAAGGACCCTCTTCACCGGGCTATTCCCTATTATCGGGGTTATGACCAGGGGGTCGTCATGGGGTAATTTCATACCCTCCAGATCAGAATCATCGAAAGCCATTGTTACTTCTGCCCTGGCCCTCTTCGGGGCTTCCCCAACAATATGCATAACTTCTCGAGTATACGCTTTCCTGGAGTTCTTGGATGATCCAGAAGCAGTTGGTCCTCCAAAAATTGTGTTTATCACAGGCCCTCAGGGTCGCGGTCCTCCAAAGATTGCATTTATCACCGGTCCCCTAGGTTGGGGATTTCGCCCCTGATCATCTTGATCTCTTTTCGATCATCAAAGTTCGTTCTCACGTTATTGCTCTTATCTCCTCCATCTCTAGTGTACTTGTTCAATCTTCCTTTTCTAATGAGGAATTCAATTTCATCTTTCAATTGTCTACACTCATCGGTGTCATGACCAACATTCTTGTGAAATCTACAATACTTGCTCTTATCTAGCTTGGTAGGATCAGCCTTCAAGGGCTTAGGCCAACAAATATCTCGATCTATCTCGATTTCCATCAAAATTTGGATCCTTGGAGCATTCAGCTTAGCATACTTAGTGAATTTTTGTCCAGGTCCTCCCCTCTTCGGAGTTGAGTCGTTGTTTTGCTCGGTTCTAGGATACTTGTCCTTAGCGACATACTCCAAATCAGTTTTCCGCTTCTTGCCTCCAGCGGGCTCGTTGCTCACCACGGTCTTCCTCATGCTCTCTTCCACCTTGATGTACTTTCCGGCCCTATCTTGGAGCTGCAACATGCTCTCAGGGGGGCGCTTGTCCAAGGACATCTTGAAGAACTCATCCCTAGTTCCCTGTTGTAGTGCTATCATGGCTACCTTGTCATCAAGCTTCGGGACTTTTAAAGCTTCCTTCGTGAAACGATTCAAGGAGTCTCTTAAGGATTCCTTCGCTCCCTACACAATGCTCATGAGGATGTTGAACTTTTCTCATGCACTCTCCCACTGATGAACTGCTTAATAAAAGCCTGACTTAATTCTCTAAAGGACCCAATAGAGTTCGGGGATAAACGACTATACCATCTTTGAGCCATACCCGACAGGGTTTGAGGAAAGGCCCGACACTTAATAGCGTCATTCACGGGCTGTAGCAACAGTGTATTAGAGAATGTCCTGACATGATTGGCGGGATCTCCAGTGCCATCATAAGCTTTGATAGTGGGCATCTTGAACTTCCTTGAGATATGGGCATTCATTATTTCTTCAGTGAATGGTGGGGTAGGATCATCAGGATCTCCAAGGGGAAGAAGATTGCTTGGATCAGCCCTTGGGACAACAACCCTTCTCTGTATTGGACCATCCAGGTCTATAATAGGGGGAGGATTCCTCCCCCTTGGAGGTAGTGGGGGTCTGGTGTTCTGGTGCGCCTCCAAGTCGCGCTTCAGCCTTTGAATCTCATCCTTATGAGCCCTGATCCTTTCCTGCACTTCTTGGGAATTCATCCATTGGGTGCTCCTATGACGTTGGTGACCATCAGCCATCGGCTCTTTGCCAACACGCCTCCTTCTTGGGGCCACTTCATCATCTGAAGATTCAAAGTCTCTCTAAGTGTAAGGACCAGAAAATTCCTGATCCTCAGGGATAGGAGCCAAACCTTGTATATAGGGGGTGATCGCCCTCGTGCTTCACTCCGCCCAGCATCTCCACTTCCTCCAACCTCGGGGTAAAGGGGCATCCCATATGGGGGTTAGTAGTCACAACAGTTGAATACTTATACCCAATGGGTCGAGAATTAACATGTGCATGTAGTTGTTGAACTTGGGGATTCCTAGCTTGAGTAGCTGAGGGAATCGTCCCTTGTGGCTGAGGTTCAGTTGCCCCTATCTGGGCTTCTTCTTGGGTAGCTGCATAAGTTAAATGAGGAGGTACCTCCACGGTTGACGAAATCACTTGGGTTGTCCCCGCTGATGTTCCTCCTTCAAGGGCTCTAATTGTTCTCCATGTTCTCGCCATGGTTGTTGTTGTGTTTTCCCACAGATGGCGCCAAATGTTATGGATCAAAAACTAAAGTATAATAATTATTGTATTTATTACTAGGGAACGTGAGCTTCAAGGCTCGATTTGACTGCTCTTGTGTTTCGTGACTCGATCTGCCTTAACAAGTTGCCTACGTACCTTGCTGATTGCCAAGGATCAAGTCAAAAAAATGTAGTTCTGATTTGTGGGGTGAAGCCCCTTATATAGATGTTGGGAGTCCTTGAATTGGACTTGGTGTAGGAGACTTGGTAGTCAAGTCTCAGAATTAGAATGGACTTTGGAGTCCTAAGTGGTAGGAAACTGATTCCTTATCCTTCTAGGTCTCTTGGAGGCTAATCTACAAGGATTTATGTCCTTATTGGGACTCTTCTTAATAGCTGATTTTTCCCTTATTAATTAATTATGAAATTAATTAGTATTCAGGGTTTTGGGCCTTCTTTGTTCCATCAGGCCTGATCTGGTTCATCAGGCCTGATCAATGTGTTAACCTTTTTGGTCTGAATGTCATACATCTTTTTATTGGGCCTTGTAGCCCAAATCATGTGTAATTAGTGCAATATTTAATTACGTAATCAGGATTTTATTTATTCTCTATCAGTCTTCAATTCTAAAAATCTTCTGACACCCTTTTCATCTTTGAACTCCATCACCCAATAAGGTCTCAAATGCATTGTATCACCATTGTATGTGATAGTTAAAACTCTAGGCAGTGTATTTGGATCTTTCCAGCTTTGTCTGATTTGGATGATCTTCCCAAGTACTTTTGATTTGACAACTTTGGTGAAGCCAAAATCCTTCCTCATTGCAGAGAACACCTTCACTAGGACATTATAGCCTTCATTGAGAATTATGTGTAGAGGCCAAGTGATCTCCTTGCCTCTCTTGTATCTAAACACCAATCCTTCTAGCAGCTTGTTGTAAGCATCAATTCCCCTTACTTCATCCAGCTCATCCAAGAAAAGATTTATATCTGAGAATTCTTTGATGTCATAGATGAATAATTGATCATCTTTGTTGACTTTGGGCTTAGGCTTATAGACCATTTTGAATTGAGGTGGATTTGACTTGACTCTATACTTTTCTTCCTTGGGTTTCTCTTTTTGGTCGACAATGGTAGATTGAGTTCATAAAAAGGCGAACTGTCCCAATCTATGGGTTCATCCGTAGGTAAAAGAGGCTCACCATGAAAGTTGCTTCCTGGATGAACCTTGAATTCAACAGGCTCCACAATGGGCATGGTTGGTTGATTTATAGTTGTAGATTGAATTGGATCAGTTTTCTTTTCAGTAGCACTAGTTGGCCTTTTTTCCTTGGTTTTCTTCCTATTCCCCTTTGCCCACACAGGTCTTAATTCTTCATACTTTGGTTCATTAGCTAAAGTTTTTTCAGTTTATGTTGATTTAGCAGGCATTTTTAGTTTCCTTTTATCTCCTTTAACAACCTATTTCTTTCTCCTTCTCTGAGCTCCTAGTCTTCTATTTTCCTCATCTTTAGCTTATCCAAATTGAGGGTGCCCAATCATCATACAAATTATCTTTCCATATCTGTAGATTCTTGCAATTCTTGTTCTTAACATGGCATCTTTGGTGGTCTTGAAGCTTGCAATTGATGCACCCATCAGCATATCTTCATCTGGCCTAGGAGGAGTGTTGAGTGGCATTTATGACACTTTATAATGCTCTATTAAGCTTTGAATTGATGCGTTTGTACTCAAGTTGTTAAGTGTTTTAACGTGTTTTCTAGTGTTTTTGTATTTAAGGCATTATCTAGGTAATCAGGTGAATTAGCATTGTTTTTGAGCTAATTTGGTGTCAAGGTGGTGTTGGAATAAAATCTCGTGGAAAGCTGACTCGAAGCAGCAAAGAAAATCAGAAATCTGAAGTTTTTCCAGAGGTACGGCGCGCCCGCGCTGGTTAAGCGCGCGCCCATGCCAGGATGTCAGAAAGGCAGCGCCCGTGCCGTGATAGCGCACGGCCGCGCCGATGCGAATTCAAAGAATCCTGATTCTATTATAATTACAATTGGAGGACTTCTGGATTACACGGGGCTGCTATATAAACAACTTTAAGTCATTTTTCATAAGTAATCAAGTCAGAGAGACGTACCAGAGCCCAATGAGAGCCGTAAGAAGACCGTATTAGCATGAATTCAACAAAAACGAAGAAGAATTTGTTTTTACTTGTGAATCTTTGTTCTAAGTTGTAACATGGATGCTAGTTTTCTTATTTGTGAACCTTACTCTTGTTTCGTACTTGGTTTTGTTTATTCGTTATAAAGACTACATTTGTTATACCATGTTTTCATCGGTACCCACGTTGATGATGAGTCTGATTATGAGCTAATCGTTATCGTGGGGTTCTAACGGATTTATTTTTGGATTTATTTAGTTAATTTGTTTCGATGCCTTGGTGTGTGGTGATTGTATGATAACCTAGTATTGGTTGTGCGTATTCGTCTTATGAGCATCGCGAACTTATAAGATAGTGTGTTAATTCTTAATGAAGCGACAATGAATTTAAGGATTTAGAACTTGCCATGCTAGCATAGGTTCATGTATTTGTTATGCATGATTCGTAGGTAATTTTAACCATCTTACTTGCCCGGTGTAATAAAGATAGATAACTTGTGCTTTAAGCGTTATGTTGTCAAATTCTATAGACATATAGGGTCTCAATATAATTGGTGTCTATTCAGCTTCTATCTTTTTTGTGGATGTCTGTTAGTATGGTATTCGTGCAACGAAAGTTGGCGTTTATCAGTTTCGTGTTATCTGATTAGTGTAATCACCATCACATGCTAAGGTTAAGAACAAAAAGGCTATTGAATGAAGTATTTAATGAAGTTAGAATCCCATGTTTGTCATATATATTAATTTAATCAATCTTATTTTTTTAGTTATAATTGTTAGTTTAATTTATAGTTATTAGCAACCTCAATTTGTTATCATCTTAGCATTGAATAATAACCATAAATTGTTGCTTAAGTGCATAAATTAATTAGTTAACCAAAGCCAGTCTCTGTGGGAACGAATCTGATTTATATCTTATACTACTTGCGAACGCGTATACTTGCGTGAATTATTAGCGCGTGTTTAGCGACTAACAAGTTTTTGGCGCCGCTGCCGGGGACTGCAGTGTTAATTTTTAGTTTATGTATTTTCCATCAGTGGTCGTTAAAGTTCATTGACTCGGACATTGTTACTTATTCGTTTCCTTGTCTTATTTCGGGTACTCTAGCGAGGGTGTATGATACCCGTTCGCGTACTCGTAAGAGAACTCTGGATAAAGCCGATGAAGAAGTTGTGATGGTTCGAAAGGAAGTTTTCGAAGAAGAAAAGAAGGAGAAGAAGAAGAGAAAGTCGAAGAACCAGTTTTAGTAGTGATGCGAGATCAAACAGAAAATCCTAAGGCTTTGATGGACTATTCTCAGCCTAAGATCAATGACATTCAGTCAAGCATCATCAGGCCAACCATCAGGGCTAACACTTTTGAGATCAAGTCAAGTGCGATTCAGATGATACGGAACTCAGTTCAGTTTGGGGGTTCTCCTACTGAAGACCCCAACATGCACATCAGGGATTTCATCGAGATATGCGACACCTTCAAGTTCAATGATGTGACTGAAGATGCTATCAAGCTGCGACTCTTCCCATTCTCTCTAAGGGACAAAGCTAAGTGCTGGTTACATTCTCTACCAATAAGGTCTATCACCACTTGGGAAGATCTTTCTCAAAAGTTTCTCACTAAATTCTTCCTTATGGCAAAGACTACTGCAATTAGGAATGCTCTTAGTTTGCTCACCAAACTGGAGAATCTCTGTGTGAGGCTTGGGATCGATATTAGGAGATGCTAAGAAAGTGCCCACACCATGGCATGCCTGATTGGATGATTATTAACTGTTTCTACAATGAACTGGGTGCTATTTCTAGACCCATGCTCGATGCAGCATCAGGAGGAGCCTTGTGGGCTAAGAGCTATGATGAAGCTTATGAATTAATTGAACTGATGGCTGCTAATGAATACCAGAATCCTTCCCAGAGACTGACTCAGGGAAAAGTAGTAGGAATTCTGGAGTTGGATGCAGCAACTGTTATAGCTTCCCAACTTAAGGCTTTGACGATGAAGGTGGACATTTTGGCTAATCATGGGGTTAATCAAATCGCTAGTGTCTGTGAGCTTTGTGCTGGTGCCCATGAGACTAATCAGTGCATAATTTCTTGTGAATCAGCTGAGTTCGTGAGCAACTTTCAGCGTTCACAGCAGCCTGTGCCATCCACTTATCATCCCAACAACCGCAATCATCCTAATTTCAGTTGGAGCAATGCTCAGAATGCGGTTCAACAGCCTTATCAGCAGTATCCAGCTAAGCAGTACGACACTCCTGGTTTTCAGCAACCGCAATACGCACCAAGACAGCAACTTCAGCTGCAACAAGCTAATGAAAAATCTGAATTAGAGGAGTTGAAGCTTATGTACAAGAGTCAAGTTGTTTCTATCAAGACCTTGGAAAATCAAATTGGGCAAATTGCCAATGCCTTGCTAAATCGTCAGCCCGGTACACTACCTAGTGATACTGAAGTGCCAGGAAGGAAGGAAGCTAAGGAGCAGGTAAAGGCAATCACTTTGAGGTCTGGAAAGGTTGCGAATCCCGAACAAACTCAAACGTTGACTGAAGAAGCTGAGGCTGAGAAAGAAGTAGAGCAGTAAGAAGTAGAATTGGAACCAAGGAAGACTACTGTTGAGCACACTCCTCCTGAGGGTAATACCGGGGAGAAACAGATCTATCCTCCACCGCCTTTTCCTAAGTGGCTGCAGAAGAAAAAGCTGGAAAAGCAATTTGAGAAGTTTCAGGAGGTGTTCAAGAAACTTCATATCAACATACCTTTCGCTGAGGCTCTTGAGCAGATGCCTAGTTTTGTAAAGTTTATGAAAGGTATTCTTTCTCGGAAGGTGAAGCTAGATAATTTAGAGACGGTCGCTCTCACGGAGGAATGCAGTGCTGTGCTGCAACAGAAGTTGCCTCTGAAGCTTAAAGATCCAGGAAGCTTCACTATTCTGTGTACTACTGGTAAAATGTCTTTTGACAGATGCTTATGTGACTTGGGAGCTAGCATCAATATGATGCCTTTGTCAATCTACAAGTAGTTGGACTTACCTGATTCAAAACCAACTTATATGACTTTGCAATTGGCCGACCATTCTATTACATATCCGTGAGGTATTGTGGAGGATGTCTTGGTCAAGGTTGATAAACTAATCTTTCCTGCTGATTTTGTCATTCTTGATTTCGAGGAGGATAAGAAGATTCCCATAATCTTGGGAAGACCTTTCTTGGCGACCGGCCGAACCTTGATATATGTGCCAAATGGTGAGCTTACAATATGAGTGATGGATCAGGATGTAACTTTTAATATGTTCAATGCTATGAAATTTCCTATGGAAAATAAGGAGTGCTTAAAGGTGGAGTTGGTCGATTCTGTAGTTACTTCAGAACTTAATCAATTGCTAAGGTCCGATGCCTGAGAAAAAGCCTTATTGGGAAATTTAGATAGTGAGGATGACGAAGGTGAAGAATAATTACAATATTTGAATGCTTCTCCCTGGAAGAGGAAGATTGATATGCCTTTTGAATCTCTTGGAATGGAGGAATTGAGCAAAGCTCCTAAACGCCTCAAGCCATCTATTGAGGAAGCTCCCACTCTTGAGCTTAAGCCTTTACCTGAGCATTTGAGGTATGCATTTTTAGGTGATGCATCTACTTTGCCTATTATTATTGTATCTGACCTTTCAGGTAGTGACGAGGAAAAGTTCTTGAGGCTTCTAAGAGAATTTAAATCGGCAATTGGTTGGACTATAGCAGATATCAAGGGAATCAGCCCTTCTTATTGCATGCATAAAATTCTGCTAGAGGAAGGTAGCAAGCCTACGGTTGAGCATCAAATAAGACTTAATCTGATCATGAAGGAAGTAGTGAAGAAGGAAATTCTTAAGTGGCTAGATGTAGTGATCATCTATCCTATTTATGACAGTTTATGGGTAAGACCGGTTCAATGTGTGCCAAAGAAAGGTGGAATTATTATGGTAGCAAATGAGAAGAATGAGCTTATTCCTACAAGAACAGTCATGGGGTGGAAAGTTTGCATGGACTATAGGAAGCTGAACAAGGCCACTAGGAAGGATCACTTCCCTTTGCCCTTCATTGATCAGATGCTTGATAGATTGGCTGGTCATGAGTACTACTATCTTCTAGATGGCTATTCGAGTTACAATCAGATTTGTATCACCCCAGAAGATCAGAAGAAGACTAATTTCACTTGTCCATTTGGTACTTTCGCCTTCAAATGAGTTTCTTTTGGTTTGTGTGGTGCACCAGCCATATTTTAGAGATGTATGATAGCCATTTTTTCTGATATGATTGGCCAGAATATGGAGGTGTTCATGGACGACTTCTCTGTATTTGGCGATTCTTTTGATGAATGCTTGCAAAATCTTGGACACGTTCTCAAGATGTGTGTTGAGACCAATTTGGTTCTCAATTGGGAGAAATGTCACTTTATGGTGCGACAGGGCATTATTCTTGGGCACAAGGTTTCTAGTAAGGGTCTTGAGCTGGACAAATCCTAGGTGGGGGTCATTGAAAATCTTCATCCTCCTATTTCTGTTAAGGGAATTCACAGTTTTCTTGGTCATGCGGGTTTCTATAAGCGTTTCATCAAAGACTTCTCTAAGATTTCGAAGCCATTGTGCAGTTTGCTAGAGAAAGATGTCCCTTTCAAGTTTGATGATGAGTGCCTTGTAGCTTTTGAAACATTGAAGAAGAGTTTAATCACGGCACCTGTCATAACTGCACCTGATTGGATTAAACCTTTTGAGATGATGTGCGATGCAAGTGACTATGCAGTTGGAGCAGTTCTTGGGCAGAGGAAAAACAACATATTTCATGTGGTCTACTATGCTAGCAAGACCCTAAATGGTGCACAACTAAATTATACTACTACAGAGAAAGAACTTTTGGCTATTGTCTATGGTTTTGAGAAATTTCGATCTTATCTACTTGGGACTAAGGTGATAGTTTTCACTGATCATGCTATAATTCGTTATCTCGCCTAGATTGATTAGATGGGTTCTTTTGCTTCAAGAATTTAAACTAGAGATCAAGGACAGAAAGGGGACTGAATATCAAGTCGCTGATCATCTCTCGCGTTTAGAGAACCCTAATTCTACTTTATTGGATAAGACATTGATAAATGAATCTTTTCCCGACGAGCAGTTGTTTGGAATGCACGAAGAAGAACCTGAAAGAGATGTGTCCTAAGTCCAATCATGTATGATGATTTAGGAATAACTTTTATGTAATCTGTTTTGATTTCATTGATATTAATAAAAGACTTGTTTTGGTTTTATTGCAGGCTTTATCTATTTAAGTGTTTAAATAAGATATACCATAGTTTAGAGTAAAGCTTTTTATGGATTATGATGAGATCATAATAATGAGACCTAAAAGATGATAACTCTGAACTTAAATATTTCCTGGTCGTAGGATTACTAACTGGTAATTAGTAATCCGCAAAGATCGGTACATACTATGCTTGCTTCATTATGAAGGATGTCTGTTCTCATAGACATTTGTGTGGTGACACTATAGCTAGTATGTAGGTACTTATTATAGAATAAGTTCACTGAACATGACTCACACAGCTGAACAACTGATGGAGTTCACTCACGTGTCAGCAGATGTTCACATAGTGATAGTTGTACAAGTATCCTTAGACTTGAGGTCATAATAGTCATCTTGTGTACACTGAACTATACTTTGGTTTAGTTCTTAGTCTCTAGGGACAATAATAAGGGTTCTACTGGGCGTAGGAATTTGTACACGAAGATAGTGTATGATAAATAAAGGATCTACCCCTTCCAGTGAAGGGAGAGAATGTTCAATGCTGATCCACTTATGCTAGTTCAGGAATCTCGGGCCAGAGTGAATGAAATTAGAAAGGAGTTTCTAATTCACATTAATTAGAACTAAGCATAGTGAATGGGAAAATATATGATTAAATAAGATAGGCTTGACACCATTTCCAGGCCTTGTATTTAATCATGACATTACAGGGTAGAAGGAATTAATTGTACGGTAACTATTCACTAAATAGGTTCTTGGTATTCTAAGCAGTGAATTTGTATTATCCAGATAGTCGCGATATGCTGAGAAGTATCCCTCACGATGTAGAATAAATATCTTTAATTTATTAATTAATCATATTTAATGAATTAGAGAATTTATATAAATAATGATAAAATAGTTTTATTATTATTTATTTCTACTACCGGCTTAATATTGAACCTACAGGGTCACACCCTAAAAGAGAATGATTTAATGGTGGAGGAATTAATTAATAATGGCTGGTAATTATTTATTTGTGAAATAAATAATTAATTAGCAAATTTAATAATTGATTAAATGAGATTTAATTAATTATAAATTAATTAAGAAAAGTTCTTAATATTATTAATTAAGAATTTAATTTTGGAAATTTAATCAAGTGAGAGAATTATTTTTCTAAAGTGTTTAGAAAAGGGATTAATGATTAAAAGGTGTTTTAATTATTAGTTAATTGGTTAATAAGAATAATCAATTAAAGGGTTAATAATAATAATATTTTATGGGAAAATTTTCAGCTTAAAATTTTGCCTATAAATATAGTATTATAAACCCTATTTGCCTCAACCCAAATAATAAACCCTAATTCTAAAGTAGAAAAGAAAAGGAGGCAACTAATTCTCTCAACCTCTTCCTCCCTCCATTTTTTTGATCTCTTGGTGGATACCGGTGGAGTGCTTCACAATTGAGGAGCAGCTGCTAGGGATCTCTATTCATCGTTCTTGGATCACTATTAAAGGTTAGTAATCGATCCCTCGATTTATTCACGATTTGTATGCGTTTATATGGATTTTATATCAAGAAAATGTTTTACCATGCTTCTGTGATGTATAAAATCCTACAATGGTATCAGAGCATAGGTTGTATGCATATAGATCTGTGATAAAAATTTCAAAATTTTATGATCTTGTATGAATTTATTATGATTTTTGCAAGTTATATCATGGATTAATTATGATTGATTAGAAATTGTTTCTCAAAATTGTTTTGACTGTAGATCTGGGTTCTACAAGTGTTGTAGATCGTTTGGGTATTTTTTTTATAATTTTCTGATGTGTGGATTAATTATTATGATATTTTGAAGTTGTTTTAATTAAAATTCGTAATTAAATATGTATATATATATATATAATCTGTTATGTATATATATATGTTGTATGCTGCTGGAGATTAAAGAATAAGTTCTGCTGAATGATGTTGATGGGCACGGCGTCCCATGGCGCAGAAGAGAAAGAAACAAAAAAAATAAATTTTGTGTCGGCTGCTGCAGGCGCGTGCAGCGCACGCGGGGAGGGGGTGTCGCACATTCCGGGAATGCGTTACACCCTGTGGGGCATTCATGGAATGTGTTACAGGGCTTGTAACGCGTTCCTGTAATGCGTTACAGCCCATCTGTTTTTTTTAATTTAATTTCTGGGAGTTCTGTAACTCCATTTTGGGCGTGCAATATATCGTTGGATTCGTTTTTCCGAGACGGATCTAATGGAGTGGTCAATTTTTTTTTATATAAAAGTTTTGAACTGTTTATATTCCCGAAAGTGTTTTAAAGCATATTTTAATTGTTTTAATTACTTTTAAATGCTATAATAAATTCATACATCATTATATCAATGTGTGACATGATATTACTTGCATGCTTACTTGTTTATTTATTTTTATATATGAGATCTATGCCTATGTTTACCATGCGATGATAGATTTAGGTGAACTTAAATCAATATAAGGCGTGCTCTAGAAAATCTAGAATAGGAATCATTTCTTGCCTTAACAATAATATTATGAATACAATCATGAGATTCTTGTGTTTATGAACACGTAATTAAATATGAATTTTCAATATTGAGAGAAATGATGATTCTGTCAAAAGCAGATTTCTATCTGTAAGAAAGGGGTATTAAGTGACGCCTCTTGACAATGCTCCCCCCGATCTAGGAATCATCTGATTATCGATTATTGATTTGAAATATTTAATTTAAAAGGAAGAAACTCTTTATAATATGATTATGATTGTAACATAATATAATCCCTCTAAAATTAAATAATATCAAGTAGTAATTGGCCAATGACACAACGGGCTTATGTCGGTCAAAGCCTTCCAACATGGTAAAAAGTAGTTCTTATTTTTAAATCATTGTCGTTTCGTGCTACAGCCGAGGGCTTTGATTTCGAAATAAGAAATACTTGTCTATTACATAGAGATGTTTACATTGAATTAGAATCTAAAGGTCGTTACGTGCTGCAGTCATGGACCATTAGAGACTGATTCAATTGTACGAAATGTTGGGTTAAACTTGACTTAGAATATTGAGTCTGTCGTGCTACAGCCGTGACTCAATTATTCAAGAGGCTAAAGTTTTATTAGGGAATAATATAAGATATAATTGACAAGAGTTGTCTGCCTATTGAACATCACATGACGTTTCGTGCTACAGCCGAGATTGTGTGATGGAATGTAGGATCCCTATTCCCACTAGCATTATGAATGCTTAATCTTTCACTTAAGGGGGTTATATATTTAGATAAACTAGTGGGAGCCACTTATGAATAAAGACCCGATTCATATAGTGTTTTGAAATGAAATTGAATATTTGCTAAGTGTTGTTTTGTGTTCATCATTAACAGATTTACTATATACGTTATGTCTTCTGTACTATCACTCCGGAGTATACTAGATGCTCACAAGTTGACTGGTCCTAATTTTGCTGACTGGCTTCGAAACTTGAGAATTGTTCTCAGGGTTGAGAAGCTGGAATATGTGCTTGACTCACCTAAGCCTATTGAACCTGCTAGCGATGCACATAATGATGAATATGTTGTATATCGTAAGTGGATAGATGATGCAAATGTTGCTCAATGCATCATGCTAGCTTCCATGAACATTGAGCTATAGAAGCAGCATGAGCATAAGGATGCTCACACTGTCCTTATGCATCTACAAGAGTTGTATGATGTGGCAGGGAGGACGGCTCGATATGAGATATCGAAGGAGCTGTTCAGTTATAGGATGTCTGAGGGATCATCTGTGAATGACCATGTACTTAAGATGATCAATTTGATTGAACGTCTTGGACAACTTGGTTTTGCCATGGATGGGGAGCTGAGCCAAGACTTGGTCTTGCAATCACTTTCGGGTTCGTTCTCGCAGTTTGTTGTGAACTTTCACATGAATAAGCTGGATGTCAGCCTGCCTGAACTCCACAACATGTTGAAGACTGCGGAATCAAATTTTCCCCTTAAGAAGAGTTCTGTTCTTCTAATTGGTGAAGGTTCCAATCCTAAGAAAAGGAAGAAGAACCCTTATAAGAAGAAGAAAGTAGGTGAGAAAAATCCGGTTCCACCAAAAGCTGAAGACCCCAAGAGCAAAGCTGTTTGCTTTCACTGTAACAAAGTGGGGCACTGGAAGAGGAACTGCAAGGTTTACCTTGCAGAATTGAAGAAGAAAAAGGGTAGTGAGACTACCGCTTCTGTTTCAGGTATGTTCATGATTGAATTGAATATGTCATTAAATCAAATTTCTACTTGGGTATTAGATACCGCCTGTGGTTCTCATATTTGCTATTCGTTGCAGGGACTAAGGAGAAGTAGGACTCTTGAAGAAGAGGAGGTGATTCTATGAAAGTGAAATGGAGCAAGAGTTGTTGCTGAAGCTGTAGGATCATTTCATTTACATATGCCTACGGGCAAGACTATTGTTTTAAATAATTGTTATTTTGTTCCCTCGATTGTGAGGAATATTATTTCTATTCCCATGTTAGACTTGGATGGATTTTCGTTTGTTATTTAAAATAATAAATGTTCCATTCTTAGAGATAACGTTCTTTATGGAAGTGGTATTTTAAACAATGGTCTGTATGTATGTGACGTAGAGCATAATTTACTACAAATTGAACATACTAATAAAAGAAAAAGGGATGATGAAAATATCACTTTCTTGTAGTACTGCAGACTTGGTCATATTAGTGAAAATAGACTGCGAACATTGCATAAGGAAGGGTTACTTGACCCCTTTGATTTTGAATCATATCCTACATGCGAGTCTTGTCTATTGGGTAAAATGACCAAATCTCCATTTAGTGGACATGGAGAGAGGGCTGCAGATTTGCTAGGATTGGTACACACAGATGTATGTGGACCAATGTCTACGCAAGGCATGGGTGGATTTTCATACTTCATTACTTTCATAGATGATCGATCTAGATTCGGATATGTGTGTTTGATGAAACACAAGTCTGAAGCCTTTGAAAAGTTCAAAGAATATAAGTATGAAGTGGAGAAATAAACCAAACATAGTATTATAACTCTTCAATCAGATCGAGGTGGTGAATACTTGAATGGAGAGTTTCTAGCTTATCTCAAAGAAAATAGTATAGTCTCCCAGTGGACTCCTCCATATACTCCACAGTTGAATGGGGTATCTGAAAGGAGAAATCGAACTTTGTTAGACATGGTTCGGTCCATGATGAGCTATGCGAATCTTCCAGTATTCCTGTGGGGTTATGCATTGGAAACTTCAGCATATTTACTGAATAAGGTGCCTTCCAAACTGAGTCTTAAACACGTTAAGATTTGGGGATGTCCAGCTTATGTCAAGAAAGTTGACCCAGATAAGCTGGAATCTCGATCTGTAAAATGTAATTTTGTGGGATATCCTAAAGAGACTTTAGGGTATTACTTTTACACCGATCATCGGGTGTTTGTCTCCAAACATGCTACCTTCTTGGAAAAGCAGTTTATCCTTGAAGGAAACAGTGGGAGCAAGATTGAACTTGATGAAGTTCAAGAAGCACAAACTATTACGGTTCAAGTGGAAACACCTATTCAGAGTGAACAACATTCTGTGGAACAGCCCATTCGTAGGACAGGGAGAGTGTCTCGCCAACCTGAGAGGTATTATGGCCTTGTCATTGAGAATGACAATGAGTTGTCAATCATTGATGATGACGACCCTATGACCTATAATGAGGCTATGAGTAGTGTTGACTAAGAGAAATGGCAAAGTGCCATGAAATCCGAAATAGAATCTATGTATACCAACCAAGTATGGACTTTAGTTGAAGCACCTGAGGGTGTGAAGCCTATTGAGTGCAAATGGGTATACAAAAGAAAGATTGGAGCAGATGGCCAGGTGGAGACCTATAAGGCCAGACTCGTGGCAAAAGGATTCAAACAAAAGCAAGGGATTGACTTTGATGAAACTTTTTCACCTGTAGCCCTGTTAAAATCAATTCGGATTTTGCTTGCGATTGCTGCTTACTACGACTATGAGATCTGGCAAATGGACGTGAAAACGGCCTTCCTCAATGGGAAACTTGAAGAGGAAGTGTATATGACACAACCAGAAGGTTTTCTTTCCAAGGGAAATGAACACCTGGTATGTAAGATGCTACGAACCATATATGGTTTAAAGCAAGCTTCTCGTAGATGGAACATCCATTTTGATGAGATAATCAAAGAGTTTGATTTTATCAAAAACATAGATGAACCATGTGTCTATAAGAAGGTTAGTGGGAGCGCGGTAACATTTCTTGTATTGTATGTGGATGACATACTTATTCTAGGAAATGTTTTGCGACGCTTTCATCTGATTAGGGAGATTGTTGAAAGAGGAGATGTCAACGTCAAGAGAGTTGACACACAAAACAACATAGCAGACCCTTTAACAAAGCCACTTTCTCAAAGTCACTTTGATCGTCATAAAAACAAGATGGGTATTAGATACCAGAGTGATTGGCTTAGTACAAGTGGGAGATTAAAAGAGATATGTCCTAAGTCCAATCATGTATGATGATTTAGGAATAACTTTTATGTAATCTGTTTTGATATCATTGATATTAATAAAAGACTTGTTTTGGTTTTATTGCAGGCTTTATCTATTTAAGTGTTTAAATAAGATATACCATAGTTTAGAGTAAATCTTTTTATGGATTATGATGAGATCATAATAATGAGACCTAAAAGATGATAACTCTGAACTTAAATATTTCCTGGTCATAGGATTACTAACTGGTAATTAGTAATCCGCAAAGATCGGTACATACTATGCTTGCTTCATTATGAAGGATGTCTGTTCTCATAAACATTTGTATGGTGACACTATAGCTAGTATGTAGGTGCTTATTATAGAATAAGTTCACTGAACATGACTCACACAGCTGAACAACTGATGGAGTTCACACACGTGTCAGCAGATGTTCACATAGTGATAGTTGTACAAGTATCCTTAGACTTGAGGTCATCATAGTCATCTTGTGTACACTGAACTATACTTTGGTTTAGTTCTTAGTCTCTAGGGAAAATAATAAGGGCTCTACTGGGTGTAGGAATTTGTAAACGTAGATAGTGTATGATCAATAAAGGATCTACCCCTTCCAGTGAAGGAAGAGAATGTTCAATGCTGATCCACTTATGCTAGTTCAGGAATCTCTGGCCAAAGTGAATGAAATTAGAAAGGAGTTTCTAATTCACATTAATTAGACCTAAGCATAGTGAATGGGAAAGCATATGATTAAATAAGATAGGCTTGACACGAGTTCCATGCCTTGTATTTAATCATGACATTGCAGGGTAGATGGAATTAATTGTACGATAACTATTCACTGAATAGGTTCTTGGTATTCTAAGCAGTGAATTCGTATTATCCGGATAGTCGCGATATACTGAGAAGTATCCCTCACGATGTAGAATAAATATGATTAATTTATTAATTAATCATATTTAATAAATCAGAGAATTTATATAAATAATGATAAAATAGTTTTATTACTATTTATTTCTACTACCGGCTTAATATTGAACCTACAGGGTCACGCCATAAAAGAGAATGATTTAATGGTGGAGGAATTAATTAATAATGGCTGGTAATTATTTATTTGTGAAATAAATAATTAATTAGAAAATTTAATAATTGATTAAATGAGATTTAATTAATTATAAATTAATTAAGAAAAGTTCTTAATATTATTAATTAAGAATTTAATTTTGGAAATTAAATCAAGTGAGAGAATTATTTTTCTAAAGTGTTTAGAAAAGGGATTAATGATTAAAAGGTGTTTTAATTATTAGTTAATTGGTTAATAAGAATAATCAATTAAATGGTTAATAATAATAATATTTTATGGGAAAATTTTCAGCTTAAAATTTTGCCTATAAATATACTATTATAAACCCTATTTACCTCAACCCAAATAATAAACCCTAATTCTAAAGTAGAAAAGAAAAGGAGGCAACTAATTCTCTCAACCTCTTCCTCCCTCCATTTTTTTTGATCTCTTGGTGGATACCGGTGGAGTGCTTCACAATTGAGGAGCAGCTGCAAGGGATCTCTATTCATCGTTCTTGGATCACTATTAAAGGTTAGTAATCGATCCCTCAATTTTTTCACGATTTGTATGCGTTTATATGGATTTTATATCAAGAAAATGTTTTATCATGCTTCTGTGATGTATAAAATCCTACAGAACCTTGGTTTGCAGACATTGTGAACTACCTTGTGAGTAATATTATGCCTCCAGAGTTATCTTATGCTCAAAGGAAGAAGTTTCTACATGAAGTGAAGTGGTATATGTGGGATGAGCCGTTTCTTTTTCGACAAGGAGCTGACCAAATCATTAGGAGATGTATTCCTTACAGAGAAACCGGGGGGATCTTGCGAGATTACTACTAAAATTAGCATTTCTCGGAGAAAATTATTAAAAAATACTAAAAAATATTTCCTACCATCCAAATATATTTTATATATTAGGAAATATATTTTAAGTATTTATTTAAGTCAAAACTTTGGTCAAAAGATCCATCTCCTTCATTTCAAGACCAATGGTATTTAACTCGGACGCGAAACCTGACACAACAGTTTTAATTTTAGATAAAATAATTCCACATGATAAAATAACTTGAAATATGGTATGAATCACTTAAATGGTATTTTCTAATTATGGTAAAAATTTCGTAAATTTCGATAATTTTTGTCCGCGCACAAAAATCGAGGCAGTTGGTCTCATAGTTGACCACGTTTGACTTAGTTACCATTGACCAAGGTTGACCAAAACTTGAAGGAAATCATTTTATAATATTTAGATATTTATAATATTTTTTATGATATTTTTAGGAGTTTTTAAGGTGGTCATAATTATTGGTGTTTAATGCTTAATTAAGTGATTAAACAAAGATTAAAAGGAAAAGGAAAATATATTATTATATTAAAAAATCAGCTGAGTTTTTGAACTCCATAAACTTGTTTGTCTCGTATATCAAGTTGCAAAAAAACACAACTAACACACTTTGCTTTCCAAGTCATCAATCCATATGACTTACATCATCCGCCATCCATTCTCCTCAAATCTCCATCATTCAATCCACCCAACTTCTCCTATAAATAAATCTCCACCCCAACCCATTTTCTTTAAGCTAAAGAGCCACAAATTTTTTGGGATTTTTTTAAGAATTATTCTCTCTTCATCTCTTTCAAATCTAAATACATACTTCATCTCAAAAACCTTCTCTCTCTTTTTGATATTTATACATATACACAAGGTTTTTGAAACCCAAGCTTAACTTCACCCAACCAAGATTTATCCCACCAAGTGAGCTCATCCACTACCACTTTCCGGCCTCCCGAAAGGCTGCCCAAGTTTGACCAAAGTGCCAAAATCCAGCCGAACCTCCGACAAATTTTTTCGGTGAACTTTTTCGACCGTTTCTCAAAAGTGGTAACTTTTAGCTTCTTATTTGAGTTCTTTTTATTTGAGATTTGTACTTAACTTCTCTAATTCATCTTAAGCTCTAATAAGAGATCTCTTATAAATAAAGTTCTCAAGCGAGAAGAGAACTTAGATTCGAACTCAGAATTCGAATAAGTACTTGATCTTCAAAAAATCATTTCAACAAGAAGATCTATAAAGAGAAGTACTTAATCTCCAAAGGTGAGATTATATTTGACACAAGTTCACGAGTTAGCCAATTAATTTCATGCTATTTAATTGGATCTTGGCTAACAAATATTCGTGCACATAAAGTATTAAGAAGTATCGTTTAATCCCTTCTAACATCTTTAGTGTTCCGAGGGATTATAAATCGATCTATAAACACTTCATAATTTTTCAAATATCAAAACAGATTAAGTTCACGAGTTAGCCAATTACTTTCACGTTATTTAATTGGATCTTGGCTAACAAATATCGTGCACATAAAATATTACGAAGTACAGTTTAATCCCTTCTAACATCTTTAGTGTTCTGGAGGATTATAACTATCTATAAACACTTCATAATTATCCGTTATTTTTAAAGATGAATCAAATCCACAAGTTAGCCAATTAATTTCACGCTATTTAACTAGATCTTGGCTAATACATATCGTGTATATAAACAATTACGAGACATATTGTATAAACCCCTTTAACATTTTTAGTGTTCCATGGGGTTATTATTCGATATATATAAACTACTCGTAATTATTCGTCTAAACTTCAAAAGCGCAATCTTAAGCCAATTATTTGCACTTCATTTATTTGGATCTTGGATAAGACTCATAAATCTCATAAACCGTGCTTGAAGTTCAAAGTATACTTTGACTACATAATTGTCAAAACATAAGTATACTAAAATCCTTAAGCATATGAGCTTAAAGGATAGTTACAATTCCGAGATTGTAACTAAAATATTCTTTGATCTATAAATACTTAATCGAAATAAGAAGAATAGTAAAGAAGTCATAAGCTTTAAGTGCTTTATATAAAATACTTCTCATATTACTCCACAAATTCATTTAATCTATTAAGGAGTAATTATAAATATACTTGGACTACTATTTATTATCTTAAGTCAATTATTCTTATTTAGTTTTAATATTCTTATTTGAATATTATACTATCTTGTGGGCTAGTACCGTAACATACTAGTTTAAAACAAACCTTTCACGTTCTAAGACCTAAGTCCTAGACGTGCTAACGGGGAGTTAGTAGTCTTTGCACCGTAAAGAAGAGGAAAGACCCAAGACCGGATCACTAAGATCCAAGACCGACAAAAGCTAAGGAAACCAAGTCCACACAAAAGATTCTACATCAACTTTGAATAAATAGCGGGGAGTTATTTTCTAAGATAAGTTGTGTAGGTAATACATTTATTTTGAGGTGGTGACCCTTGTCTTACGCACCAAGATAAATACTTGTAAGGGTGTAAAGGCTTCTCTGCCTACTAAAGGACCGAGTTTATTATAAGGGAAAATCCCGAGTCCAGGAGAGGAGCTCGGGGACTGGACGTAGGGGTGAGCGAATCTATTAGAGGTTGCGACATCACGAACCAGGATAAAATCACCATGTGGTATTTTCTTTCTCGCACTTTATTTTTCCGCATATAAAAATTGCATAACTACTTGATAAAGTTTTCAAAAGGGATAAATTATTTAATAGCGCCATAATAATTTTTAAATTGGTAATTAAGCTATTCGACCCCCCTTCTAGCTTAATATAGCCCTCTTACAGGACCTTACAATTGGTATCAAAGCGGTGCTTTTTAACGTGTTTGTTAAGTGATTTACAGATTTACAGGCACAATAAAAAATGATCCGGAATGGCGTATATTAATCCCTTTGGTTGTGGTGAAGGTCTGTCAAGCTCACGACCTCTTATATTTGACAGCACCAACTTTTCTACGTGGAAAACAAGATTTCACATTTATGCTAGATCTCAATGAGTCAAAGTTTGGATGGCTATCTAAGAAGGTGTTCGCGTTCCTACCAAAACTATTGATGACATCATCATCATAAAGAAGGTTAGTGAATATAATCTAGAGGAAAAAGCCACAATGAATATAGTCACCAAGGCGGAAATGGTTATGTTAGGTAATGAATACAACACAGGGGGGTGAATGTGTTTTGGATTATTATTAAGCTTTTTGAATTATTATGGATGTGGTGAACAAAGTAGTCTAACTTGTAGAGATAAGTGTTTTAGTAGAAATAATAAAAACATGCACAAGAACACACTATCTACAAAACTCACTTAATTTTATATTAAAATCAAGTATGTCTTGCTACAAATTTATGGGTTCTTTGTTAATAAAGAACTCAGCTTCTTTCTTGAGAGAGTTACAAGATTTTCTAGATCTATTTGTTACAACTAAAACAAAGCATCCATTGTTTACTTTATAGAACAGTAAACACAGGTTTTACACAGCATGCAATAGCATGTACTAAACTCTACTTTAAGTTAACTAAAAATTTCTATATCTAGCTTAATGTATCTTTGCAAATCGTGCATATTTGTGACTTTACTTTGTCGGTTAAACTTGGAATTTGATCTTGTACTCTTCAAGCTGCTGTTTGTAGAGTTTTCAAATCAGTGACTGATTTGTTTGTCGATTAATAATCTTGGATATTTAACTGGTTTGCATTTTGTACTTTGAGTTTCATATCGAGGTCTCCAGTTTGTTATATAGAGAACTCAACATCTCGATAAGTATAATGGCTTATCGAGATCTCTTATTACTTTATAGTTGTTTGGACTTATCAAAGTCTCTGATTTCTCTATAAGAGAGTTTATCTTGTCGAGATCTCTAAATTTCTGCATGTAGAAAAGACTTGTCGATATCTCTGAATTCTCTATAGGCATATTGACTTATCGATATCTCTGAGATCTCTAATGAGATTTGACTTGTCGATATCTCCAATATTCACATCTTCAATTGACTTGTCGATATCTCTGAGTTCTCTATTGCAGAAATGGATTGTAGATATCTCAAATCTTCATATCTTCATTTGACTTGTCGATATCTCTGAGACTTCTCTATAAGATTTTTTTGACTTGTTGATAAGTCATCCTGGAGTTCTCGAATGACTTCTCTATATGACTTGATCTATGACTTGTAGATTTCTTGACTTAGAATGTTTTTCCTAAAACAGATTTATTCAACTCCAAGCTTCTTCACATTATCTCTGAGGCATAATCTTCATGATCTTCTTCCAGAGTTTATTCTTAGGCTTGAGACTGTTTACAGAAAAATACCCCAGTCTAATCTATTTGCACTTTTTAAAGACTCAAGTAATACAATACAAAATACAAACTTAGATTATCATACAACTTACTTAGGGTTGTCAATTTTACTTAGTCTTGTTATAGTACATGCATGTCTTGCACAACAATATCCCCCAATTTGTGAGAAGATTGTTTGTCATAAATTCATGCCTGGTAACAAGACTAACCCCAAGCTACAATGAACAATAAAACTTTACATAACAAATTGACAAAAATACAACTTTTATACATTAGGTGATTTCTTGAGTTTGACATGTACATACATCAGACAAATGTCTCATCTCCTATTTCTTTTCTAATGAGGTCCTTTAACTTTACAAGTAGTTCCAGTTCTTCTATGATTGGTGTCCCTCTTAGAGCTTCTACAAGTTTGAGTTTGTTTGCCAAGTGAATAACTATACAAGAAACCAACCCTAACTCTTGAGAATATGCCAACCTTGATGTTTAGAAATTGTCCATCCTTAATTATTCTGCTCATCCTCTTTGCCTTGAGATCTTCAGATTTTTGAATGTACATTTCTATCTCCTCAATATACTTTCTTTTCCTCTCCTCACTTGCAGCCTTTTCTCTTGCTCTTCTTTCTTCCCTTTCTACCAGCCATTCAGCTAAAACAGATCTCCATGCCTTAGTAGCAGAATCATTGTCCTTTAGTAAGCTTATCACCCTTTTGATCTATGTGGGTAAAAATGTATCCATTAAGTTTCTTCCAATAATTGTGAAGGTTCCATCCTGATAGTAGATTATTACTTCCCTTAGTGTTACAACCAAAACT
The DNA here is from genome assembly GCF_009905375.1 of Apium graveolens. Lineage (NCBI taxonomy): Eukaryota > Viridiplantae > Streptophyta > Magnoliopsida > Apiales > Apiaceae > Apium > Apium graveolens. Next base: position 265,465,861 of record NC_133651.1, read on the forward strand.
CTGACCATTTCTTCAGCTAATTGTTGAAAGTAGTCTTCATCTGAGATGCACCGGTTTGGAGGTAGAAAATCACTTTAATTGAAACAGTTCCCGATGGCCCTCTCAGTAACTTGCAGTTTCTTTGATTTTCTCCCAACAGATTTGTAATGAACTTTGGTTGGTGGCTTAACAGAAGGTAGGTTTGAGATTTTCTTTAGAGATGTTTGACTTGAGGTGATTGCTATTTTCAGTAAGGTATTGGCAGTTTGTTTGTACAAGAATTTAGGCTTTTAGGTTTGAGGTGGTTTAGTATTTGAGTTTGTTAGCTTAGAGGGTTGAGCTTGATTGATTTGGATTTTTAGGGTTTGTTGTTGTGGTTTTGAGCCATCTTCCTTCTTCTTTCTTCTTCTCTCTTCTCCTCTTTTCTTATCATCTTGCTTTTTCTCATCCTGCTTCTTCTCTTTGCTACCACTTGCTCTAGAGGATTGACTTGGATTTTAGCCAGAAGGTGGTTGATCATCTTGCTTCTGCTCATCATCATCCTTGTCATCCTTTAAGTTGTATTGTGAGTTTGGTAACATGGTATCAGCATTCACAAGGTATCTGTCAAGAATTCTGATCATTTCTTCATCTTTATTTTTTTGTACTTTTTGCATTTCAGATCAGATTGAAGAGTCATTATCAACCTCGTGTTTCCTCTAACACAATTCTTAGGAACAGTAAAGAGTTTGCATTTCTTAGACTGAGGACAGATGTAGCCACCCCTTGCTTGGATAAAGATAGGCTTCAGGAAAAGAATATATCTGAGCCTTCTTGAGTTCATGTAGCAACTGGGTATCCTCTGGAATAACTGCATGTACTTTATCATTCACTATATTCAGCTCAGATGCTCTCAATTTTTGAATATTGGAGAGAGACACGTGTAGACATCTGTCCAATCCACAACATTCACATTAGCTACAATCCTCTTCTCCAAAAAGTTATCAACTTTGACAATCACCACTTTAAAAAAGTTGATGTTGTTGGCCAATGCTCTTTTGTAGGTGATGTAGTTGTTGTGGAGAGACACCCTCAAGCCTGCCAGAAGTTCATTGAATTCTTGATCTTGACAGGTTCCTTCTGCAGCTTTTAGAAGTCTTTCTTTCCCCACATCTTTTGATAATTGAGCTTTAGAAGAGCTTTGACCAGCTTGAGTAGTTGATGTCAATTTGCTAGGCTCTTTTGATTTACCAGCATCCCTGGATTCTTGAATCCTAGCTTCTATCTTTCCCTTAGTCTTGGGAACAGGCATGAGTAGGGGAATTGGTATTTCTGGCCTCACAGTCTCAGGAAGTGCAGGTAATGAGATGTTAAGCTTTCCCATGATAGCTCCCAAAGCCACAGAATTTTGCATTTGTAAATGCTGGTGGGAGTCCACCAAAGTCTGGATGTCTGCCTGTTGACTCTGCACTAGAGAAGTGAGAGCTTGCACTTGAGCTGTGAGTGAGTCATTGGAAGACTACAAAGTTGAAACTTGTTCTTGAAGAGCTTGAATTTGTAAATTTGTGGATGTAGAAGTAGGTTGTTGAGAACTGGAGGGAAGAGAGGCACCAAAGGTGTCTTGAACAACTTGCTTGATTCTTTCCATGAGCAATGTTGAAGGCTCATACCTACTTTGATGAAACTGGTTCAATTTGAGTTTTGTATCATTTGAGTTGATAATATGCTGTTGAACCACCTCATGCAAAGCTATGAATGATTTTCTGAGATTTTTGACATTCTTTTCTACAAAAGTCAGATCAACTCTTGCCATTTGATTAGCAAAATGTTGGAATTTAGAGGTGATTGTGACTTGAGAAGGAATAATCTCATCCATCTTCTCTCTCACCATCTTCCTAATCTTGTCTTCATGACCAGTCAATTTTATTTCCAGTGCTCTACCAAATAGGTGAAAATATTTGAGTTGAGCTTTGTACACTTCATTGACTGCATCATACACCTCTTATGGAGTCAGGACCTTGGTATTGCTTCCCAGTATGATTACATATTCATCTCTAAACCTAGCCAAGATCTGATCCATCTCCAAAGAAAAGTCCTTAGAAAACCAAGCATCTACATTTCCATCTTGCTCAGCTTCATTAACTATTTTTTGCTTCTGCTTTTCAACTTCTTCATTGTGGTTAACATAATAGCTTGATAGTCTTGGTTGCTCATATCTGAGGTAGGAAGATGTTGTGAGATGTTGGCTAGACCAAAAATTTGATCAACAAGAAGATCATCCACATTTGTTGGTTGAGTTTCAGCTCTCAGTAACCATTGGTATATGATCTGTGGTTGAGAAGTAGAGGGTTGATCTGATGGGTTAGAACCACCTATGACTAAGGTCACAGTTTGACTCACAGATTGCTCTGTGGTTTTGACAATTTGTTGTTCCTCACTTGTGATGGGAACCTCTATTTGAATTGGATGGGAGTTAGCTAGTGTTAGGTCCCAATATGTTTGTAGAAGGGGGGGGGTTGAATACAAACTATACCGTTTAATCGAATTTATTGCGGAATAAAAAATTAAAACAACATTCAAGTTAAATAAAACTATTATTAAACTTGAAAGGTGTTACAACAGTATCGTTTACAAGGGATTAATCTCAAATAAATTATCACAAATCTAGAATAAATTCGACATGAACTTTTTCTATTTTTGCAATAAAAAGATCAAATGCTAAAAGCAATTTGAGATTAAGTTCTAGGGATTTTGATCCGCTAGATAGTTACACAAGAACAAGAGAATGATTTCTAGTGGTTTGGATTTAACTTGAATAACTAGAAATTAATGGTCTTAATATTTGTAGTTACAAATGAAATATTTTGGGCGACTGCTTCTTTTCTGTTCTTGAGTTGTTGAATGTTTTTAATGTCTTCTGCTGCTTCTGTCTATTATAATTCAATCAACAGAATCCACTTGAACTAGAATGACTATCTGAGAATTGGCATGACTTTCGGTGAGACAATCTTTTGAACTAGCAAGACAATCAGTATGACAATTGCTTGAAATAGCATGACAATCGGTGAGACAATTATTTGAACTGGCAAGACAATCCCATAGATAGTAAAACTTTCGGTATGGCAATCAATTTGAACTAGCATGACTTTCGGTATGACAATCTGATTGTCATACCAGTTCAATTGATTGTCATGCAGAATTAATATTGAATATAAATTCAAAATCAATTCTGAAAATTCATAATATTAATTCAGAATTAATTAATCAATTAATTTAATTAATTAATTAATTAATCTTTGCAGATATAATTTATTTTCTTAATTAAATTACATGACTTAATTAATTAATAGAGAATTAATATTAGTCTTGAACAACAACCATTCTTCTGAAAATCTTCTGAAAATTATGAATCAATTCCACCACTTCAATGTTGACACTCGATGTACTATCTGGTTCATGAGTGACTAACTTCCGTGACATTTCTTCATGTCTTGACTTTGACAATCTTGATTTTCTTCAGATTAAATCCCTGTAATTATCTAATACCCTGACAAGATCTCTGACACTTGATTAAATCCATAATCTTGATTTATATCACTGAGGCTTGATCAATTTCTTGAACTTCTTCCAGTGAATTAATTCCTCAAGTCTGTAGATGAACAATGTTTCTTAATCCTTTGACAGATGTTACTTTGAGAGATCTCTTAGACGATAGAACCACTATTTACTTTTTACATTCTTATTTGAGTTGAGTTGAATCCTCGAATAAACAAATAGGCTATGACATATGCCTTTCAGCTAGATTACTGTCATGTACTCTAGCCTCAAAACCTTGCTCATTTTGCAGTGATCTTGCACTTGAATGTGCTAAACTTGCCTCCCCTATAGCAGGATCATTGGTAATTGAACTCCTAGCTTCAATTGTGTGAGCAATCTCAGCTAGGGTTGTGAGGGGAGTTGTTCCCACAAGAGGAACCTCCAATTGAATTGGAGAGGATTTAGATAGCTTCCCCTCAGGAGTACTACCCTCAAACCTTATAGACCGTGAAGGATGATTTGCACATAAAGGTGCATCTGTAACTACCATGGGGTCTTCAGTAAGAACTGATGGATCCCCCATGTTTATGATGGTGTCATCAAGGTCTACCCCAGCTAGTAGCCTCTCCCCATCTAGATTTGGTGTCTAGGTGGCGAGCACAGTTTCTTGAACCATGTCACTTGAAGTTTACAACACTTGAGGATTAGATTCAAGTGTTTGATTATAAGATGAAGAAATTTTAGAAATCAGATTTTGAATCTCAGATTGGAGTCTTGGAAGCTCCCCTTAAATAGAATAGGGAGCTTCAATTGATGTGCTCTCCTTTTGTGTGCCATCCTTATATCTCCTTTCATACACTTGAATTTGTTCAAGTGATGGTTGTACAAACTATTTACAGGGTGCACTAGGGAGAATGCTCTTTTCAATAGGGACACCCTGTTGAGAGGATGCCTCTAGAGTCTATTCTTGTCCCTGTTTTACAGCTACATCCTTTTAGGAGGATGCAAAGGTGGCTTGAGTGTTCAACTCAGATTTTTTAGCCTCCTTTGTCTTTTTGACAAAGGGTGACTAAGTTTCTGTTTGTTCCTCACCACTCTTATTTATGATTGTCAGGTTTGCCTGCTTTCTCTTCTTTTTACTCACTTCAACCTTTTAAGAGGATGAAGTGGTTGGCTTCCTAGCTTCTAGTGGTACGGAAGAAGTGGTCTTAGCTTGGGAAAGCCCATGTTGGTTGTCCTGCGTTTGTACTTCCACAGAGATATGAGCCATAGATGTACTAGATTCAACATTTGACCTCATGTCAGGCATGTGGTAAGGGTAAGTCTTAAACCTATCCATAATGAATGGAGTAAGTTTGAGACTTACATTTACCTTGTTCTTTGTAGTAAGTGAGTCAAATATAATTTTGAACACTTCCTTACAATTGCCTTTTTTTGTCCTATCTATACCATTAAGTAAATGAATGTCTGAAACTTATAAATTAAAGTAGATATGATTAACCTAGTGTTAGGCCCTTAATCAACTATAAAGGGGGGGATACAGTTAATACAATCAATTCGACAAAGATTCAACAGAATCAACAGTTTTTATATTATCTGATAAAAACTTATTATAAACGTACTCTCTTGAAAGGATGAACAATTATCCTTGGGAGCTGCTAGGTTATGCGAAAGATATAACAATATCGCAATGCATATAGCATGAACCTAATATGTGCTTTATATAGAGCACAACTACACAATATATAAGGAATCCTATTCTATTAACAACAAGGAAACCTATACAATGCTTTGAGATGAAGTCCTTCACCGCCTTGAGTTCCTATTTCCTTTTCCTTATCGAAGATCAACTGATGTGACAAATACTGATTACATCATTCATTGACATCATCATCCATTGATAACATTATCCATTGATATCATCATTCGTTGATATCATCATCATCCGTTGATATAAGTTCTGATGTGAACTTCTGATAGTTTCTGCTTGATATCATCAATTGCTCCTAACAATCTCCCCCAACTTGTTCATTATGGAAATATGGACAAGTTCCAATTAATGATGTCAAAACTATCTAAATGCATGAATCAAGTATGCATATTAAATCTTGCTTTAGTGAATATCAGACTTTACTCTTCATTCTGAACTGCTTCTTTTACTTGAGCAATGTCAACGGTTAACTTCAGTTCATCAGCCCAGTCAGCTCCATAAATCTTCCTTCTTTGGTGAGCTTGGCCGATTTCTTCTTCTTCAAAATTTTTTTAGTATCATAAGCCTGAACTACTGTATAGATTGGACCTTTCAGTATTTGAGATTTAGTTTCCTTAGATACTAACTTCTTCTTTCCAACAACTTTGGATTTAAACTTTGAAATCTTTGACTTCTCTCCTATCTTCTCTTTTCCTTTAAGCTTCTTGTCAGTAGTTACAATAACTTGTGATTTGAGATCTTCTGCCTGACTGATTTCCCTTATAACTACACCTCTGGGGGTGTTACAGAAATGGTATCAGAGCTACGTGTTATAAACCTCAGAGATGATGTGTCGTTAAAATGATAAGTTCACTAAGATAATAAGAACTCTTGCCAAGTTCATAGTCGGACTACCTAACATAATACTGACAATTAAAAACCTTATGGGAACCCTTATAAATATCATGATAGTAACATAGATCGATGTAGCGGGGCACCGAACCCTGAGGTTGAGGAGCAACAACGCGATGTTATTTTATTACATATTGGAGATCAGATCGTGGATTTGATGGAGTACCCTAATGAGGGACCAGATGATGTTCATATTGAGGATGTAGTGGTTGAGGATGTGTTCCCAGAAGGGATTGTTGTTGAGGAGGATCTCATGGAGGATCCTGACAAGAATGAAGAAAGGACCACTGAGGAATTGATGACCATGGCCAGGGTGACTACCAGAGGTAGGATTGGCCGGTAACTACCGGAGGTTCGTTTAAGTTTGCAAAGATAGTAGCCCCTTTAACATGGCTTACTCGTAAGACTGAGAAGTTCGAGTGGACAGAGAAATGACCCTTTAACATGGCTTAAAGGGTGACTAAGTTTCTGTTTGTTCCTCACCACTCTTATTTATGATTGTCAGGTTTGCCTGCTTTCTCTTCTTTTTACTCACTTCAACCTTTTAAGAGGATGAAGTGGTTGGCTTCCTAGCTTCTAGTGGTACAGAAGAAGTGGTCTTAGCTTGGGAAAGCCCCTGTTGGTTGTCCTGTGTTTGTACTTCCACAGAGATATGAGCCATAGATGTACTAGATTCAACATTTGACCTCATGTCAGGCATGTGGTAAGGGTAAGTCTTAAACCTATCCATAATGAATGGAGTAAGTTTGAGACTTACATTTACCTTGTTCTTTGTAGTAAGTGAGCCAAATATAATTTTGAACACTTCCTTACAATTGCCTATTTTTGTCCTATCTATACCATTAAGTAAATGAATGTCTGAAACTTATGAATTAAAGTAGATATGATTAACCTAGTGTTAGGCCCTTAATCAACTATAAAGGGGGGATACAGTTAATACAATCAATTCGACAAAGATTCAACGGAATCAACAGTTTTTATATTATCTGATAAAAAGTTATTACAAACGTACTCTCTCGAAAGGATGAACAATTATCCTTGAGAGCTGCTAGGTTATGCGAAAGATATAACAATATCGCAATGCATATAGCATGAACCTAATATGTGCTTTATATAGAGCACAACTACACAATATATAAGGAATCTTATTCTATTAACAACAAGGAAACCTATACAATGCTTTGAGATGAAGTCCTTCACCGCCTTGAGTTCCTGTTTCCTTTTCCTTATTGAAGATCAACTGATGTGACAAATACTGATTACATCATTCATTGACATCATCATCCATTGATATCATTATCCATTAATATCATCATTCGTTGATATCATCATCATCCGTTGATATAAGTTCTGATGTGAACTTCTGATAGTTTTTGCTTGATATCATCAATTGCTCCTAACAATCTCCCCCAACTTGTTCATTATGGAAATATGGACAAGTTCCAATTAATGATGTCAAAACTATCTAAATGCATAAATCAAGTATGCATATTAAATCTTGCTTCAGTGAATATTAGACTTTACTCTTCCTTCTGAACTCCTTCTTTTACTTGAGCAATATCAATGGTTAACTTCAGTTCATCAGCCCAGTCAGCTCCATAAATCTTCCTTCTTTGGTGAGCTTGGCCGATTTCTTCTTCTTCAAAATTTTTTTAGTATCATAAGCCTGAACTACTGTATAGATTGGACCTTTCAGTATTTGAGATTTAGTTTCCTTAGATACTAACTTCTTCTTTCTAACAACTTTGGATTTAAACTTTGAAATCTTTGACTTCTCTCCTATCTTCTCTTTTCCTTTAAGCTTCTTGTCAGTAGTTACAATAACTTGTGATTTGAGATCTTCTGCCTGACTGATTTCCCTTATAACTACACCTCTGGGGGTGTTAGAGAAATGGTATCAGAGCTACTTGTTATAAACCTCAGAGATGATGCGTCGTTAAAATGATAAGTTCACTAAGATAATAAGAACTCTTGCCAAGTTCATAGTCGGACTACCTAACATAATAGTGATAATTAAAAACCTTATGGGAACCCGTATAAATATCATGATAGTACCATAGATCGATGTAGCGGGGCACCGAACCCTGAGGTTGAGGAGCAACAACGTGATGTTATTTTATTACATATTGGAGATCAGATCGTGGATTTGATGGAGTAACCTAATGAGGGACCAGATGATGTTCATATTGAGGATGTATTGGTTGAGGATGTGTTCCCAGAAGGGATTGTTGCTGAGGAGGATCTCATGGAGGATCCTGACAAGAATGAAGAAAGGACCACTGAGGAATTGATGACCATGGCTAGGGTGACTACCAGAGGTAGGATTGGCCGGTAACTACCGGAGGTTCGTTCAAGTTTGCAAAGATAGTAGCCCCTTTAACATGGCTTACTCGTAAGACTGAGAAGTTCGAGTGGACAGAGAAATGCGAGAACAGCTTTCAAGAACTGAGGCAAAGATTGGTGACGACCCCTAGGTTGGCGTTGTCGGAGGAAAAAAAAGATTTTGTGATTTGTAGTGACGCTTCACACGGGGCTTAGGGTGCGTGCTTATGCAGCACGGTAAGGTAATCGCTTACGCGTCAAGATAATTAAGGGAATATGAAATTCAATATCCCACCCATGATCTTGGGCTCACGACAATAGTTTTTCCCTAAATATTGGAGGTACTACTTTTATGGAGAGAAGTGTGAGGTTTACGCAAACCCCAAGAGCTCAAGTATATTTTCACCAGAAAGAGCTCAACATGCGCCAAAGGAGGTGGTAAGAGCTAATTGAGGATTACAATTATGAGATTCTTTATCATCCAGGGAAAGCCAATATGATGGCTTACGCCTTAGTAGAAAGGAGAGACTCAAAATGATAATGTCTTTGGGAGAGTTGATAAGAGATTTTGAGAAAATGGAAATAGAAGTGAAGGTAACCGGAGCCAGTACTGAAAAGTTGTTTGAGATTGTAATGCAGCCCGAATTATTAGAAAAGATCATATGGTGCCAGGAAAAAGTGATGACTGGAGAAGAGATTAATACCGGGAAAGATGATAAGGGAATAACGAGGTATTCGTAGAGAATCTGGGTTACAAACGTTTAAGAGCTTAAGGACTGGATCTTAGATGAAATCCATAGTTTGAGGAATAAGATTTAGGGCAAACCCTGAATGTGATAGTCAGGGAGGTCGCCATCAGGAAAGAAGGAACCCATAACTTAATGAAGTGGGAAACAAGGATTTTAACGTATAAGATAACCCCAATTATGGGAGAAGGATGAAACATTTCATACTGAGAAAATAGAAGTCGAGCAAGATAGGGAGAACCATGATGGTACTCCTGTCGGGAAATTCATGGACCTGCCTAAACAAAACTTATACTTTTATCCCCAACCACCACCTTGAAGAAACAATGCGGTGGGAAATTCTTTCAGGATCTTTAAGTCGCTAAGCTCTCTAAGTTCCAAGGAACAAGTTGACCTAGTCGAGGCAAGAGCCTGGCTAAAAGAAATAGAGGAATCATTTGAGATTCTAAATGATTGACAAAGCACAAAAGACCTTTTTGCCACTTACTTTCCTAAGAGAGAGACCACCCGTTGGTGGAAGGCTGAGGAAGATATAGAGATAGTGTAGAAGTTTTAAAACCAGGCCAGAGGCGGACAAGTATGATGAATCATGAATCTAGGTTGTGAAAGTCATCAAGGTTCGTATGAAGGACACGAATCCAGATTGACGGGATGTTTGAAATCAATGTTTATGTTGTGTTGGTTCATAAAATGGTTGTAATAGAAACGAAAATAAAAGACTGAAAGGGGAAGGAGTATAAAGGGATATAAAAGAAATAGAGTTGAGAAGCGATAAGGGAGTTAGGTATGTGAAACCCTAAGAAACCCTAGCAATAAATATAGAAAAGTGTGTCATCATCAGCACGATGGTGACTGATCATGAGATAAAGTCAAGGGTTGAAGGCGTAAGCAATGCATATAATTAATCCCCTTCAAGTTGACAGTATTTAATGAAACTTTGAGATAGACTGATGGATTAATAAGGAAAAATAGATGGACTGAGGAGATAGGATAACAAGAAATTAGGAAAATGGGATGAAGGAAGTGACTTTCAAGAATGTGAAGTGTATGTAAGACCTGTGACTTGATGCCCAAAAGGGAGACACCAAGTATAGAAGATATCTCCACATTGAGATGACTGTTGAGATAAACAACAAAAGTAAATGAGGATTTAGTAAAAATAAGTTCACGTTGAACACGACCAATATCTTCCAGAATATCCATGTTATCATTACCAATCAGGCAAGAAAAGCGGATAACCGTTGTTATCTTTTGAAGGCCATATGGATTAACCACAGTTTGAATAAGATACCCTTATCAGGGATGTATGACTTGATTTATCCATGGAAGGATGTAAGTACCTTTTAAAGGTGGAATTAAGGATAGAACCTCGATAACTTGAGATGAACCATGCGGGAATGCATAAAGGTTGGTATTCCACCCTTAATAGGGACATTATGAGTTTGGGTAGTACGGAATGAAGGACTAAGGCAACAACAACCTTTAAAGATCAGTGGAGAAAGTTTTCAGAACTATATAGACAATGATTCTGGTATTATTAAATGGTAACTTGATATGCCCTGTACCTAGGGTGTACCTGATGAAGGATTTAAGGATAACATTAGAGGTTTTACAAGGAGAAAGGTAATATTCAAAGTTTTCAAGAATAGAAATTTTGATAAAGGAAATATGACGTAATTATAATAATGCTAGGTGGGGCACGTGTTGAACCATAAGAAAGTATAGATCGACCCAATGAGGATCGAGATTGGTGAAAACAAGAAGGACCCAAGATAAGAGACGTCCTAAGTATGATCGAGAGTCAGTCGTGACAATGTTCACATCTAAAGACTAAGGCAATGACTTATGGAAAAATGGTGATTTTTTGCTCACCAGGACTTAAGAAAAGCATTTTCATATAAGCAGTGATTGAAATGAGGTAGAAAATTTAGTTGGAGGTGGTTAAAATGACATTGATTGTAAGGAAATTTTACTATCAAGAAAGGCGAAAGAGGTGGCCGACACTTTAAGTGTAAGAGGACAATTATAGGCGCTCGTGCCAGAGGAATACAGTGATGATGGTTAAAGCCGTGAAGGTTGTATTATGGTTTGAAAGATTGACATTTCTTCTGATGATTGTACGATACTCAACCATAATAGTAGTTTGGTAAAGATTTAATTCATGTTAGCACTGTGAGCGGGCTATCTATCTTAGAAGGTCCTATCTTGAGATAAGCTAGGACCATGTTACGAAATGACTAAATGAACCTTTGAGCTTCATGTATCCTAATAAAGATATATAGTTAATAATGGTATTAACCTGCTATCGTTGCTTTTATTGAAACTCTTCTGCAATTTTATCTGCTTCATATCATATGTACGCCAAGTTTAGGAGTGTTTTTCATGAATCAAGAAATGATGATTATGTTGCCTCCTTAGAAGAATTTGATACGACAGGTATGGACTCCGTATGATTAGCTATTAAGATTCCAAGGAAAACAAATGACTACCGTAGGTCCGTGGTGGACTATAGTAATGCATCAATGATTCAATGAATATTTAGACGATGACAACTGTGAGAGTTTTATTGTAATGAGCGTTGAGATTGAGGACCACTAATCGGGTCATGGTGATGTATAAGTAATCATCGTTAGACTAACTAAGGCGATCATTTACCTATGATATATTTATTCTTTCTTATCGACAGAGAGTCGTATTACTATAAGAGGAAGGTTGTGGAGAAAGCGTAGAATTCTAGTAACGACGATGTCTAGAATGAAATCCCATATTCGATTTTTCAATGTCGAGGGAGTTTCAAAGATGATTTTTTATAAGCTCGAGCAAGAGCATGGGTCTATAGAACGATGGACGGAATAGTAGATATTCAAGCACCTGAATTGCGATGCGATAATACTTGATATTGATATATGTACATATGTTTCATTCTCCCTTGATAAACCTCTATAGTTCAGAGGTAGATTCCAAGCCAAATATTTTGTGGTAGTATTTCTTTTATAACGCTCTTAATTCATTTTTTTATTTCTTCTTTTCATTTCGCGTAAACTGAGAAGAACAACCCTTCCACAAAGGGGGTATTACCGAATGACTATCTATCTGTGTGATAAAAGCCTAGTAGGATACCACATGTTGTTTAATTGCTTGTCTAGTACTAAAGGCTGGCCACCTTCTGTACTAGCTATAAGATATAACAAGTGTTCATGATCATAATGATCTCTCAATAAATTCTTTTACTTCTATAAGAAGGACCAAGCTTTCGAAGATGGAAGCAGCTAGAGATGAAGTGGTATTAGTACAGTGGTATTCCGGATCTAACGCGTTCGTAATACTAAGGTTGACGCGGTTATTAAAAGGTTATAGAACGCTAACGAGCAAAAGTGTAACCAATATAATATTAGGTACGGAAGGTAGTATCAATTACGAAATGAAAAAAAAGTATTGAGAAGCAAAAGCTATAGCGCTAGAAGCTATGATGAGAGTCTGTGCGATAGACTTGAAAGAATTTGGAATGATTACTTAACGCGGATTGAGTTTTCTTACAACAATAGATCGTATGTCAGTATCGAGATGTCGCCTTATGAGATCCTTGAGGGAAGACAATGTCGATCTCCCGTATGTTAGGATGAAGTTGTAGAGCGCAAGACGCTCAGACCAGCAGTGGTCCAAAGGACCAAGGATATAATAGATCTAATCAGAGGTCGGCTGGTAGTTGTCCAAGATGGACATAAGAAGTATACTGATTTGACCACAAAAGGACAAAGAGTATGAAGTAGGGGACCTAGTGTTGTGAAAGGTATCCCCTTAGAAAGCCTTGGAAAGGATTGATGAGGTTCGGAAAGAAAGGAAAGCTAAGTCCACGATTTGTTGGACCCTTGGAGATATTAAGACACATTGGGAAGTTAGCATATGAGCTAGCCCTACCCCCGAACTTGTAGCAAGTTCATAACATGTTCCACGTATCCATGTTAAGGAAGTGTAATCCGGATTCCAGATAAATAGGGGCATATGAGTGCATAGACATGCAACCAGGTGTAAACTATATGGAGCAACCAAGAAGGGTTATAGATCGAAAAGGAACAAGTGGTTAGGAAAAGGGTTATCATGCTAGTCAGGGTTTTGTAGAAGAACCACAATGTGGGAAAATTGACTTGAGAGTTAGAAAGTGCAATGCTAAGAAAGTATCCATATTCATTTTCTATCTGATTCCGGGACGGAATCCTTTTAAGGAGGGGAGACTGTAATAACCCCAAATTTTGGAAATTTTTGAAACCCTGATGAATAGTAACTTTTGCTGACTATGCTGATTTAGGAAAATTATCAGACCACGCTATATAGGAGTACTGTTATGGAAATTCTAAAATCGTATTAGTATTTCATAAAGTAAATGAGTGTATGTAAAATCGTCAGAATCAAAAATCAAACACTTTGATTTTTCCCAAAAATCCACCAGATACCGAAAAAATTGAGTATAAGGCAACATGATTAAAAGGATTAAAATTCAAGGATTATAAGAGAGGATCATAAGAGGAATATAAAATATTGAGAAAGGTTTAGGGGAACCCAAGTAATAAGATTCCGGATATGATCCCTCAAACGATGAACAAAAACGAAAGTTAAGCGAACCGTATAACAGATAAGCGGTCATTAGCCAAGTAATTAAGGTTTAATCAAAGAGGTTAGTGGATGATGATGTCATCACACCACAAGGAGAAGACATGTGTTAAAAAGATGACACAAGCATGATCACATAAGCATGACAAGGGGTTTTGTTTTGTTGGTTAATTATGGGCCATGTAAAATTTACCATGGTAAAAAGCTAAAGGATTTGACAAGCTAAAAGAAAGAGAAGCAACCAACAAAATCATAAAACACAAAAATTAGAAGTTGACTTTTGCTTCCAAGAATAAAAGCTCTCGGCCAAAATAATACCAGCAACTTCAAACTGCCATATCTCCTTCAATACTCACTCATATGTTGTGTTCTATAGCTCGTTGGAAAGGTATTAAGATGACGTACAACTCTTGTTCAAAAGTGTCATCCAAATAAGCATGGTAAGACCCTCATTTTTACTGTTCTTTAAATCGGACTTTTAGAAACTTCAAAACCTAACTTTGTGTTCTTGATTTCTTTGGAAAGATCAAGCTTGCAGGAGGTTAGATTAAGGCTCCCTAAGGCTTCCTAGCAACTTAACACCTACCAAGGAAGGTATAAAATTCAAACCCTAGCCTTTACTTTATTTGTTAGTAAGTTTAATGGTTGGTTTTGTGAAATGAGAAGCATGGATTGTGATTATTAGTACTTTGGTTTGATTTGGAAGTGTTTTGGTAATTGAAGCTTGATTATAGTTCATAGGTCTTGATTGTGGTTGTTTGAGTTGAAAAACTTGTAGGTTATGGACTGATGTGGTATGGTTAGGTGAAGTTTTGTTGTATTGATGGTTATGAGTTGGTTGGTGGTTAATTGGAGTGGTATGAACATGGGTAATCGCGTAAACATAGTCGTTGTAATGCCTGTTTCATTCAACTGCTTGTTTTAGTGTTCGGGATAGAAAGACAACTGACTAATCTGTAACTTTTCCATTTTTATCTAGATCGTGTCGTAAGCTTCGTTTTGATATGTCGTTCGCTTAGATCCGATTTACGGTTTAGCAGACACGGCCATTTTAAGTTACGGCGTTTCGCGAATGAACCTTTACCCCTCGCTTTACTTTGAGACCTTTTTTAAGGCCCTTAACGGACTAATTGGATTATGAAACAATTATGTAAGGGAGGTAAGGCAGTTGGTAGAGTATTCGCGAAAGAGTCGCCTTAAAATTCATAACGGTTAATTTATTAAAATTGGTGAAGCCGAGAGTACTCGAGCGATTAACGCAAATCGTTAAGTGTGTAAGCGACCGTTAGAGTTTGAGTGAGTTTTGAATAGTTTCTTAAGTGACCTTGATCTAATTTCGGATTATGTTGTTGTTCATGGGTTACCAGACCCACTCTAAGCTTAAGTCTATCCCGGAACACTCAGACAAGTTTTCTACCCGTTACACTGTTGTTGTGATGTATATAATTGTTTGTGCATTATCTTGTGATAAGTATAACGGCCCGTATATTTTTATTATTATTTAAATGTGTAATTACGGAATAAATAATTAAATATAATATTTGTGTGAGTTCAGTCAGTGGGTTATTACTCTGTCACTATGTGTATGTGATTACTAGTGTATGGAATTGAATTGTGTGGTTAATTAATGAATTGTATGATTTTGTATCGTTGTTAAAAATGGTGTTATTGCAATTTTATTTCCATAAATACTTGGATTGCCTCTAAAACTGTTTTTATGACTTTATAATTTCAATAATTATTGTTAGGACTTTATAAAATTGAGAAATCAATATTTCATTAATTATTTATTTATAAATGATTTTCTGAGTGTGTTTAATGGTACAAGCCATATTTAATTATGGAAATCTTCAAAAATTATAAAACTTATATTTTATTAAGTTCGTATTATTCTGAGAATTTTAAAATTATTTTGGGAATTTTCGGAGTTAGTTTCACCCGCGCATCGATTCGTTTAATTGTTAAAAGCGTGTATAAATTGTATTTAAGAAATTATTTTAAAATTTTAAAATTTATGTTTTTATAAACTTCGGGATATTTATAAAATTTTAAGACTATTCTCGTGATTTTCTGAATTTGTTTTAAGTACAGCTCGGTTCGTTAATTATGAAATGCGGGTACGAGTTGCGTTTCAAAAATAATTTAAAAATCATGAAAAATTTATTGTTATTAACCTTGAATTATTTATGATATTTTAAATTTATTTGGTAATTTTTCGGGATATTTTAGTTGCGCAATTGTTCGTTAAAATTTTAGAAGCGGAATAAAGTAGGCTGTCTGGAAAAAAAGGACACGTGTTCATATTTCAGCAAATCAGTTGGTGCGTGTCAATTGGTGATTGCAGAAAATAATAATAATAATAATAATAAATAAATAAATAAACAAATACAGCAAAAGCACAACCCCTCTCTCTCGATCATCTATCTCTCTCAACTCCTCTCCCTCGTCTCTCTTCTCATTAATCTCTTCTGTTTCATCTCCTTTCTTCCCTTATATTTCTGCTTCCTCTGTCCCCTGGTCGTACCTTGGTTTTTCTGTCAAGCCGTCACGTTTTCTTTGTTTCGGCTTCCTTGAATTCCGGCTTTTTTGCTTTAATTTCGTTCATGTTGTTGGGTATCTATACATATATACATACGTTTATGTTGTGTGTATATAAGTTGGGTTTGGATTGTGGTGTCGCATGATGCTTCTATTTGCCTGTTGATTTTTTTTCCGGCTGCCGCCGGTATTTTTTCCGGTTAGGCGGCCGGTGCGTGCTGCACACGCGCCTGTGTGTCTCGTAAATCTAATGTCGATTCAAGTATCTATGATTTAGATTTAATTTTTATTTATTTTATTTTCTGTGCAGAAAATTATTTAATTATATCCCAGAAATAAAATAAATATTTGTGCAGGAATTAGCGAGTAATCGGTGGAATTTTCTGGAAACCTGAATTATTCGGGTACCGATAAATTCCGCCGCCGTCAGCGATGAACATTGGTGAGCTGACGGTGGACGGTGATGACGTTGTTCTGAGTCCTACAAATTAATAAATAAATACGAGTATAAATATGAGATGTAATAATAATAATTAGTTGGTTAAATCGGTGTTTGGGATTTGTGAAATGGATTTCGGTTGTATTGGTGGAATAAATTGTTGGATGGTTTGTTGTGATTTGACGTCGAGTTGTTCGACGGGTAGGCTGATAAATAGTGGATGTGCTGCCCGAATTTTTTGGAAATTAAATTCAGAAATTCGGGATATACCCTGTAATTATTGGAACATCGAACGAGTATAAATAAATAAATAAATATATATATATATTCTGTGCGGAACATGATTGTATGTTGCGGTGAATGTTTTGTTAAAACTCAATGACCCTAATTTCGTAAAAGGACGAGTATGCATATTTTCTGAAAATGAACACCAAACTGATTTTGAGAATGTGAACCCTAAATTGATGCGTGTATTATAATAATATATATAAGTACGAGTCGGGATTTGATACCGAATGGGTAGATGTGTTATTGAGGATATGTCAAGCATGCCTAGACGTCTAACATAGGGTATTTCGGCTCTGTAGGTTCTAGTCGAAGGACTCAAGAGTTGATATCGAACTAAGATAACCTAGTGATCTGTCGACGAGCGCAACGAGGTTCCAAGCGAAGGACCTGAACGTTGAAGTCGGATCCAGGATAGTCTGATAGTAAGGCGATAAAGCCGAGTGTCCAAGTTAGTCCAAGGTCAATCAGTAATAGTGGTAAAGCTCTGCAAGGCAAGTACCCCTGACCATTCTTTTATGGTTCAGTATATATGAATGAAATATTGTTTTATTTTTGAACAGGAACATAAACGTTTTAAGTTACGTATCCCCTATATTTGAAAATGTTGTTTAAAATTTTGTTTTGGGGAAAAGTAACGTCTGGAAACACCTATCTCTAAACATGATTTAAATAAAAGAGTTTTGAATAGTGTGCTGTGACAGAATGGTTTTAAAAAGAGATAGGTGACAGTGATTTTGGAAACTGGATAAAGAGACTATTTTAATCCACCTATGTCGTGGAAGGTTTTGATCCACCTATGTCGTGGAATTTTGGAAAGAGGCAAAAAGGGAATTCAGTTAATCTATTGGAGTTGTGTAAGAGGCACGTTATTCGGTAACAGCCCAACATGTGGTTGCGTAAGTGGCTAATTAGGGTTGGGCATTCTGTTTAACCGATTAGTCCAGCGTGGGGGAAAGACCTAGCTAGTCTTTTCCCAAGTTCCGGAACACATTCTATTTCTGGATGGCCGCTAGTCGCTGTCCGGTGAGGGTAGACTGATCAGCTATCTTCACCCGTTGAACATCCAATAGATTTGATTGATTCAGTTTTGGATTAACAACTCAACTTGATGAGACAGATGATTTTGTGGTTCCAGTAATGGAACAAGTGATTTTGAGGTTCCTGGAGAGGAACAAGTTTTATGGGTCTTGTGATGGGACAAGTTTTATGGTTCCCGTAACAGAACAAATGATTTTGGGTCCCCGTAACGGGACAATGGTTTTATGGTTCCTGGAATGGAACGGAAAGTTGAAAATGAAAATAGCATGCTAAAATTGAACTCTGGTATTTATGCATAGCACACGACAGTTGATTTTGTTTTACAGAGCATGCTAGTTTTGATATCCAGTTTATACATGTTTTACATGTTTCTGGCAAGTTATGAATTCTGTTCCTATAACCGCTTTACTTTAAACTATTTTACTTGTTATTCATATAGTGGGCTACTGAGCAAGCAATTGCTCACCCTTGCAGAATATTTTATATGTATTACAGATGCCTAGGAGATTCTTACGCGGTAGTCAGGGCAAAGTTCCAGCTCCTTTCGTGTCAGGCTCCTCTGAGGTAGTTGTATTCAGACCAGATAAGGTTTGTTGAGTTGCTGCATTAAATTAGTGGCCAGGATTGTGTAAGGTAATTTGGGTTGTGTTAGTTGGGTAACCTAAGTCATACTTAAACCTAGAAAAGGTCTTGGTAAAGGGGTCGTAGTTATGTATTGTTAATGAATTGGATTGAATTATGATTGTTATTATTGATATTGGTGACGTGAACTCCAGACCCCGGGATTGAGGCCATCACAGTTGGTATCAGAGCTACAGGTTTGAGTCCCTGATTTAGGTTAGGAATGGAGTCAAAAGAGTGCAAGAATGTTTACGTGTAGATGTGAGTCAGCAACTCAAGTAGAGGAGCAAGTCTATGGGTTTAGTCAAGGGTTTCGGAAATGTAACCCTGACTTTTGTTGAGGGTTGACTGGAACTGCCCTAGCCTATCGTACGTTCCCTTCGTATATGTATTATTAATAATGTTCGATAGAGATTTCTAGTTTTCTCGAGAAAACGAGTCTAGTTGCGAGGATTCAGTGTTGAGCGGGCCCTTGTTGTGGCAGTTGAGAAGACGCCAACGTTATTCCCAAATATTACCTCTTCTATATCAAGGAATGTTATTGGCCCGATTGTGTGACCTTGGTGAGTTCGGATAACATGATAATAGTCAGGGGCTGCTATAACAGTCAAGTCTCAAAGTGAATGTGGATTAGTACGGAGGTGTATATTTTGATTCCTTGTACTTCTTTCTTGAGACCTACTTTGTTTCCAGAGTAATTATTTCCTGTTCCATAAGTTACTTATTTTCCTGTAAGAAAGTTGTGAACCCAAAGTAAGCTACTTAGGGTTTTGTTGATCTCATTACACATCAGATTCACCCCTCTTCCTATTTGTGAATTTTCTTTCGAACCTTGTTTCTTCTCTCAGAAATTTTATCGGTTGATTGGGGCAAACAATGCATATGAATTGATGATTTGTCTATGTGACAAAAGGGTCTGGTGGGACGCCACCGAATTATGCGTTGTGACCGTATGGTACTAAGACTGGCCATCTTATGTACTTGTATGGTTGCTCTCAGTCATACCTACATTCTCTTCTTCACTGTTCCTTCTTATTCGATTTCCTTGAGCCGGAAATTTCATTGAATATTCCATGGAAATGAATTTATGCGATTAGATGGTTCTCGTTATTAAAAGCAAGTAAAAGCGATGGTTGAGAAGAACGAAAGTCCTATATCAGTATATCATTTAAGAAGAATGGTAACCGCAAGAGTTCAGGACTTAATGATGGAATTATAGCCTTAGGAAAAGTGAATCAATGGTTGATGGGTTACTTGCGGTGATAATGAATTCATCCTTAGAAGAAGGGTTAGTTGAAACATGAATGATGGTGCTTAGTAGAGTCAGTGTCCCTTAAGCTTGACTCGATTTATCAGCTTGTTCTACATAGTGTGTGACTAATATATTCAGCCAACTTTTGTGGTATGTTGGATAAATTTAGCTATTGTACCTGAGTAGGGATGGGAAGTTGGTCAGTTGCTATTATATTGAGGAACCGTGCTACGGTGACTAGTTCTTTATATTTCTATTTTTCTGTACCGTTGTTGATTCTGCTACTGTCACTGTTGTTATTGTTGCTAATGCTGCTAATCTAAATTTCTTTTGTAAATGGACCTCGATATTAAAGACATGGGTACTATGATTGGGCAGCATTTTCCTGATACAGGTGCACCGTTTAAACGGTGATACCTTTTGTCAAATATTTTTGTTATTGAATAAACTCATTTATATATTTCAGGAAGATGCCACCCAAGAAAGCTAACCAGTCTAAAGGAAATAGTAGTAGTTTTACGGAGAGTCCAGCTATAAATGAAATTCTAGACTTGTTGCGTCAGTAGCAGCAACAACAGTTGCAGTTAATCCAACAGGTTTAGTAACAACAACTACTGTTGCAGCAGCAACAACAAGAAGTGAACCGAAGTGTTAGTTTTAAATCTTTTCAGAATGTTAACCCTCCTGAATTAAAAGGTGAACCTAATCCAGTAGCTGTTGGAGCATGGTTAAAAAAGATGGAGAAAGCTTTCAATCTTGTTCAAGTAAGAGAGAATCTTAGGACTGATTATGGAAGCTATTTCTTGAAAAATGAAGCGAATTATTGGTGGGAGTCAACCAGGGCATTAGAAGGAGAATACCCTGTTCCATGGGCTAGGTTTACTGAGTTATTTTTGGAAAAATATTTTCCTGACTGTGTAAACAATCAAATGGAGATTGAGTTCCTAGAACCGAAGCAAGGTGACGGAGGTGTAGCTGAGTATGAGGCTAAGTTCACAGAGTTGGCTAGATTTGTACCAGATTATGTGTGCTCTGAAGCTCAGAAGGCAAGGAGGTTTCAACAAGGATTGAAGCCTGAAATTCGTAGTGGAGTGGTAGCATTGCAACTCAAGACGTATCCTTCCGTAGTTCAGGCCGCCTTAGTAATTGAATTTGATCAGAAGCTAGCCGCTAAAGAAAGAGAAGATAAGAAGCGGAAGATTGATGATGTGGAAGAAGTAATAGGTCAAGAAGAATCCAGCCAGAAGTCTCATGAAAAGGTCGGAAGGAGTAAGAATAAAGAATTTAGAGAGAAAAGTATTTCTTTAAATAGAATTAGTAACACCTCAGCCAGCTCTAATCAGGCCAATTCGGTTAAGTCGCCTATATTGGAGTATAAGCAATGCGGTAAGATGCATGATGGAAGGTGTAAGGTAAATACTGAATGTTTTAGGTGTAGTCAGAAAGGACATTATACGTCAGAATGTAAGGTGGAAAATCCAAGAGTCGTCTGTTACAATTGTGGCAAGGTAGGGCATGTTGCCAAGAATTGTAGAAGTACTTCCCGAGATAGCATTGGAGGTAGTACATCATAAACGTTGACGTCCAGTACAGCCAAGGCTAAGACTTGTAATGTGATTAAAAGTTTAGCTGCTCAGGACCCTGATAAGGAACCAGGGAAATAATTGATTATCGGAAGAAGAAAATGATAATATCTATGGAAGCTAATATTAGGATAAGTATTTATGGACATAAGCAAGAAGGTAAGGCGTAACTAGCGCATATAAGGGATATTAAGAAGGAAGCACTGATAAGTGACATTTTATACCACTTAGAACGTCTTAAAATGGCTTAAATTGGTGTCTTGAAATCAAGTATTTTGTGTATTTGATGCGTTTTTCTAGTGTTTATGCATTTCAGGGTTTTATTTGCATTTCGGGGGAGGAATCATCAAGAATAAGCCTTGGCATGTGTTCTCCATTGCGAGAGGAAAGAAACGGGCAGATTACGGCGAAGAAACGGAGCAAAATCATTTTTTTCCAGTAGAGGTCTGAGCGCCCGCTCAGCATTGCTGAGCGGCCGCGCAGCAAGCTGAGCGCCCGCTCAGCTATACTGAGCGGCCGCGCAGGGTCGGGAAAAAAGACAAATTATTTTAGGACTTCTACTTCTGTTTGGTTTCCACTTCTATGTAATCTGAGTTTTATGGGGCTATTATATAAGTAGATTTGAGACGTTTTCACAAGTGTGGATTGAAGAAGATTGTGTTTTTACGCAAGAAGCGAATGAGATAAGGAAGAAGACCGATTTAGTACACCGCAATGAAGAGGAAGCATATCTTCTTGTGATTCTTGTTTCGTTGTAACGTTGGATGCTAGTTTTCTTGCTTTGAACTTATTTATCTTGTGACGTGCTCTGTTTTAATATAATTAGTTTAGTTATTATTTTCTTGTGTTTGTTTATCATGATTTCATATGAACCCATGATGACGATAAGTTCTATTATGGGATAATCGTGATCATGGGGTTGCAACGGATTTATTATGGAATTCTTTAGTTAATCGTTTAATACTTTAGTGTGTGATGATTGCATGATATCTAGTATTGGTTGTGCGTATTCGTCTTATGTGCGTCGCGAACATATAAGATAGGGTGTTAATCTCTTGTGAAGCGACGATGGATCTTGAGATTTAGAACTTGCCATGCTAGCATAGGTTCATGTACGTTGTGCATGATTAGTGGGTAACTCTAACAATTTTATTTTCCCTATGTAATCAAAAGGAATGACTTGTGCTTAAATCGTTGTGTTGTCAATTTCTGTAGACATATAGGAACTCAACATAATTGATGACTATTCAACTTCTATCTTAATTGTGGATGCTTGGTAGAATGGTATTAGTACAATGAAAGTTGGCTTTTATCAGTTTCGTGTTATTCGATTAATATCATCAATGTCACATGCTAAAGGTAATAACAATGGCTATAGAAGGAAGTAATAATGAAGTTGTGATCTCATGAGTGTTTTATTATTGATAAATTGAAGTGTTAGTTAAGTGATTAATTAAGTAGTTAATTATAGTTAATATTTAATCAACAATTTTAAGTGTTAGTGTCTTAACATTGAGAAGTAATTATACATTGGTGAGTGAGTTTAATTAGACAATAATTTAGTCTGAGTCTCTGAGGGAACGAACTAGAAAATATTCTATATTACTTGCGAACGCGTATACTTGCGTGAATATTAGCGCGTGTTTTCGCCCTAACAAGTTTTTGGCGCCGCTGCCGGGGACTCGGCGTATTTGTTTAGTTTATGTACTTACCATCATTGGTCATTAGGACTCAGTGATTAGGACGTAGTAGTTACTTATTTTTTCCGGTTGTGTTTCAGGTACTTTAGCAAGCGTTTATGCAAACTCGTTCTCGTGCTCGCAAGAGGACTTTAGATACAGCTGAGGAGACAGACGAAGTTCTTGATATTCCGGAGAAGTTAGATTTTGAGGATTCGGATTCAGGAATTGAGCAGAAAGAACCAGTAAACATGGGAGATCGTATTGTTCAAGCTGATCCAGCTCTTATGGATTTTTCTCGGCCTAAAATTGATGACATTCAGTCAAGCATCCTTCATCCGGCTATTCAAGCTAACACCTTTGAAATCAAGCCGGGCACTATTCAGATGGTGCAGAATTCTGTTTCTTTTGGAGGAGCGGCAACTGAAGACCCCAACATGCACATAAGGAATTTTGTCGAGATCTGCAGCACTTTTAAGTATAATGGTGTGACTGATGAGGCTATCAAGTTGAGGCTTTTCCCATTCTCACTGAGGGACAAGGCTAAAGACTGGTTACATTCTGAACCAGCTGGGTCCATCACTACGTGGCAAGATCTTGCGCAAAAGTTTCTGGTGAAGTTTTATCTGATGGCAAAGACTGCTGCTATGAGGAGTGCTCTTACTCAGTTTGCGCAGCAACCTACAGAATCTATGTGCGAGGCTTGGGAATGCTACAAGGAAATGTTGAGAAAATGTCCACATCATGGAATGCCGGATTGGATGGTGATCACTAGTTTCTATAATGGTTTGGGGGCCCAATCTCGGCCCATGCTCGATGCAGCAGCTGGAGGTGCCTTATGGGCTAAAAGCTATACTGAGGCGTATAATCTTATAGAGACGATGGCTGCAAATGAGCATCAAAACCCAACTCAGAGGATGACGTTAGGCAAGGTAGCAGGTATTCTGGAAGTTGATGCAGCCACCGCTATTACAGCCCAGCTCCAAGCGCTATCAATGAAGGTTGATTCTCTGGCTACATATGGAGTTAATCAAATAGCTATGTTTTGTGAGCTTTGTGCAGGTTCTCATGCTACGGATCAGTGTTCTCTTGTCAACGAATCTGTTCAGTATGTGAATAATTATCAGCGACAACAGTAGCCTGTGCCAGCGACCTATCATCCTAACAATAGAAATCATCCAAATTTCAGTTGGGGGAATAATCAGAATGCTATTCAGCCACCATATCAGCAAGGAGTGAGTAAACAGTTTAACCCACCTGGATTTCAGCAACCACAGCAGTATGCTACAAGGCAATCATATCCTTAACAGGGAAGTACAGCTGCACCTACTAGTGCTGATTTTGAGGAACTTAAGCTGTTGTGCAAGAGTCAGGCAGTTTCTATCAAGACCTTGGAAAATCAAATCGGTCAATTAGCCAATGCAGTGCTCAATCGTCAACCTGGCACTCTTCCCAGTGACACGGAAGTACCAGGCAGGAAGGAAGCTAAAGAGCAAGTCAAGGCTATTACCTTAAGGTCTGGAAAAGTGGCTGATGCTGAAAAGGCAAAAGAAGTAGACGCTGAAATAAGAGATGAAGAATCTAAGCAAAAGGAGAAAGCGGCGGAACCAAGGAAGACTACTGTTGAACACACTCTGCCTGAGGCTAATACAGGGGAGAAACAGCTCTATCCTCCACCACCTTTTGCTAAGAGATTGCAGCAACAAAAGCTGGATAGACAGTTCGGGAAGTTTCTGGAGGTGTTCAAGAAACTTCACATCAATATACCTTTCGCTGAGGCTCTGGAACAAATGCCTAGTTATGCGAAGTTTATGAAGACTATTCTTTCAAGGAAGGTGAAACTGGATGACCTTGAAACTGTTGCTCTCACAGAAGAATGCAGCGCTGTTCTGCAGCAAAAGTTACCACCAAAACTGAAAGATCCAGGAAGCTTCACCATTCCTTGCACCATTGGCAATCTGACTTTTGACAAGTGCCTTTGTGATTTGGGAGCAAGCATTAATCTGATGCCGTTGTCGATCTTTAAAAAGCTGGATCTGCCTGATCCAAAACCCACATACATGTCGCTACAATTGGCTGACCGTTCCATTACTTACCCAAGGGGCATAGTTGAGGATGTGCTCGTCAAGGTGGATAAGCTCTTCTTCCCTGCAGATTTTGTTATTCTGGATTTTGAGGAAGATAAGAAGATTCCCATAATCTTGGGAAGGCCTTTCTTGGCTACTGGTCGTACCTTGATAGATGTGCAAAAAGGTGAACTTACTATGCGGGTCCAAGATCAGGATGTGACCTTCAACGTATTCAAGGCAATGAAATTCCCTACAGAAGATGAGGAGTGCTTAAAATTGGATGTGATTGATTCTGCGGTTACTTCAGAATTCGATCGCATGCTAATGTCTGATGCATTGGAAAAGGCCTTAATGGGGGATTTTGACAGCGATGATGAAGATGGCAACGAGCAATTACAATATCTGAACGCTTCTCCCTGGAAGCGAAAGCTGGACATACCATTTGAATCTCTTGGTACTTCTGACCTTAAGAATGCTGAAGGGAAGCTCAAACCATCAATAGAGGAAGCACCTACCTTGGAGCTCAAGCCATTACCTGAACACTTGAGGTATGCTTTTTTAGGTGATTCATCTACGTTACCTGTTATTATTTCATCTGACCTTTCAGGTAGTGAGGAAGACAAGCTCTTAAGGATTTTGAGAGAATTCAAATCGGCTATAGGATGGACCATAGCAGACATCAAGGGGATAAGTCCTTCATATTGTATGCATAAAATTCTGCTAGAGGAAGGTAGTAAGCCAACTGTGGAATAGCAGCGAAGACTGAATCCCATCATGAAGGAAGTGGTGAAGAAAGAAATTCGGAAATGGCTGGATGCAGGCATCATTTATCCTATTTCTGACAGCTCGTGGGTGAGCCCCGTACAATGTGTACCTAAGAAAGGAGGTATCACTGTGGTCGCAAATGAAAAGAATGAGCTCATCCCTACTCGAACAGTTACAGGATGGAGAGTATGCATGGATTATTGAAAATTGAACAAAGCCACAAGGAAGGATCACTTCCCTCTTCCATTTATTGATCAGATGCTTGACAGATTGGCGGGTCATGAGTATTTTTGTCTTCTGGATGGTTATTCCGGGTATAATCAGATTTGTATTGCACCAGAGGATCAGGAAAAGACTACCTTCACTTGTCCATTTGGCACGTTTGCTTTTTGCAGAGTTTCGTTTGGGTTATGTGGCGCCCCGGCCACTTTTCAGAGATGTATGATGGCTATATTCTCTGACATGATTGGAAATAACGTCGAAGTGTTTATGGATGACTTCTCCGTCTTTGGACACTCTTATGATGAATGTTTGAATAATCTACGCGCCGTACTCAAAAGATGCGTGGAAACTAATTTGGTGCTCAATTGGGAGAAATGTCATTTTATGGTGCGTGAAGGCATTATCCTTGGGCATAAGGTCTCTAGCAAGGGTCTGGAGGTGGACAAGGCCAAGGTGGGAGTCATTGAAAATCTTCCCCCACCTAATTCTGTGAAAGGAATCCGTAGTTTTCTTGGTCATGCGGGTTTTTATCGGTGATTCATCAAGGACTTTTCAAAGATATCTAAGCCGTTGTGCAATTTGCTTGAGAAAGATGTGCCTTTCAAATTCGATGATGAATGTTTAGCAGCATTCGAGACTCTCAAGAAGAGTTTGATCACTGCACCAGTTATTACAGCACCAGATTGGACGAAACCGTTTGAGATGATGTGTGATGCGAGTGATTATGCGGTAGGTGCAGTTCTGGGACAGCGCAAGAAAAACCTCTTCCATGTGGTCTACTATGCGAGTAAGACTTTAAATGGTGCCCAATTGAACTACACCACTACTGAGAAGGAGCTTTTGGCTATAGTCTTTGGTTTTGAGAAATTTTAATCGTATCTACTTGGTACGAAAGTAACAGTATTCACTGATCATGCAGCTATTCGCTATCTAGTTTCCAAGAAGGATTCGAAGCCGAGACTCATTTGTTGGGTGCTTTTACTTCAGGAATTTGAGTTAGAGATCAAAGATAGAAAGGGTACTGAGAATCAAGTAGCTGACCATCTCTCTAGATTGGAGAATCCCGATTCTACTTCACAGGATAGGACGTTAATCAACGAATCTTTTCCGGATGAGCAGTTGTTTGCAATTCAGGAGGAAGAACCATGGTTTGCATATATTGTAAACTATCTCGTCAGCAATATAATGCCTCCTAATTTGACATCCGCTCAAAAGAAGAAGTTTCTGCATGAGGTGAAGTGGTATATGTGGGATGAACCATATTTGTTTAGACAGGGAGCTGGCCAGATCATCAGGAGATGTATCCCGTTCTGTGAGACGGAGGGGATATTACGAGACTGCCATTCCACGGTTTATGGTGGACACTATGGTGGTCAGAAGACGGCAGCTCGTATTCTGCAAGCAGGTTTTTTCTGGCCTACTTTGTTCAAGGATGCTCATCAGTTTGTTTTAAGGTGTGATCGTTGCCAAAGAGTGGGAAATTTGTCAAGGAAGGATGAGATGCCATTAAATGTTATGCTTGAAGTCGAGGTATTTGATGTGTGGGGAATCGATTTTATGGGGCCTTTTATCTCGTCTTGCAATAATTAGTACATCTTGCTGGCAGTCGATTATGTCTCAAAATGGGTCGAAGTTAAAGCTTTACCGACAAATGATGCAAAGGCAGTGCTAAATTTTCTTCATAAGCAAATTTTCACAAGGTTTGGAACACCTCGGGTAATCATAAGTGATGAAGGATCGCATTTTTGCAACCGTAAGTTCACTTCTATGATGCAGCGTTATAATGTGAATCATCGAGTAGCTACTGCCTATCATCCGCAAACAAATGGTCAAGCGGAAGTGTCTAACAGAGAGATAAAGCGCATTCTAGAGAAGGTTGTTTGTCCATCAAGGAAGGATTGGTCTTTAAAGCTCGATGAAGCTGTTTGGGCTTACAGAACAGCATACAAAACTCCACTTGGGATGTCACCGTTTCAGTTGGTGTACGGTAAGGGATGTCATCTACCTGCGGAGCTTGAGCATAAGGCCTACTGGGCATTGAAGAAGTTGAACCTGGATTTAGATGCAGCTGGTAAGAAAAGAATGCTTCAGCTTAATGAACTTGATGAATTTCGACTTCAAGCGTACGAGAATAACAAAATGTATAAGGAAAAGGTGAAGAGGTGGCACGATAGGAAGCTACATCCTAAGTTATTTGTGCCAGGGCAACAAGTTCTTTTATTCAACTCTCGGCTCCGACTTTTTCTTGGGAAGTTGATATCAAGGTGGTCTGGACCTTTTATTGTCAAAACTGTGTTTCCACATGGAGCGGTGGAAATTTTTGAGAATGATCTGGACCAAGCATTCAAGGTTAACGGTCAGCGGTTGAAGCACTACTATGGGGACATGGCAAACCGAGAAGTGGTTAGTGCCATTTTGTTGACTACTTGAGAAGGGTACGAAACGTCAAGCTAATGACGAAAAAGAAGCGTTGCGTGGGAGGCAACCCATGAATTGTTGTTACAGGAACCCTTAGAAGTTAATAACCTATCCAAAAACACAAAAAAATTAGAAAACAGGGGCTGAAAAAAAAAAATCCAGTGACCCCCTGAGCGCCCGCTCAGCTTTGCTGAGCGACCGCGCAGCAAGCTGAGCGCCCGCTCAGCTTTTACCCCTTAATTCCCAAACCCTAATCTAATCCACACCCTATATATACATACACCTATCCTACATATCTCCCACAAAACTTCCTACACTTAAACCCTCTCACAAACATCAAAAATCAGTTCTTACACACTTTTATTCACGAATTAATGGCACCCAAGAGAGCACACACTATTGACAGCAGCAGCACAGTTCCTACTGCTGATTCATCGAGGGGTACTGCTGCAAGACCTCGGTTAACTGACAGAGCCGCGGAGGAGGAGTACACTAGGCTGTTGGGGAAGCCGATTCTGAAGGAGAGGGGGTTTTTACCATCGGGGAGGGATGGTGAGTTGCTGCCCATGATTGTAGAGAAGGGGTGGATAGCTTTTTGTGAGTCTCCCGAAGCGGTACCGATGAGCGTTGTTCGCAAGTTCTACGCAAACGCGAAGGCCGAAAAGAATGGGTTTTCTATGGTCCGTGGGCTGACGGTTGATTATCATCCTGCGGCGATTCGCCGTGTGATTGGACAGCGAGAGAGGAAGCCCGAGTAGGAGAACTGGAATGAAAAGACTGCTGAGGATTTTGACTTGGATTTGATTTGTGCGACTCTCTGTCGACCGGGCACAGTTTGGACCTGCAGGATCGGCACTAATGAGTATCGTCACTTTCCGGCGATCGCCATGAACAGGTATGCCCGTGCATGGAATGCATTTATTTGTGCTAATATTTTGCCTTCTTCACATGCACACGAGGTCACAGTTGAGAGAGCACAGTTGTTGTGGGGAATTCTGAATGAGGAATATTATGTGGACCTTGGTGAGTTTATCTACCAAGGAATTCTGAAGTTTTTGAGGGGAGCGAAGCATATGAACATCCCTTATGCATCTACGGTTACGAAGCTATACCGAGTAGTGGGAGTGAACTGGCCGGCTCATGAGCAGTTGCAGTTGCCAGCAGCTCCGATTGATTCTGGCACTCTGAATGGGATGCAGGAGTGGACCGGTGGTGAGCCTGAGGAGCATGGCTGGGTTATCGTCTTCCAGGAGGGCCTTCAGCACGAGGTGCTACTATGGCTAGGCCAGGACGTGATGAGGCTGGTTCTTCGAGAGCTCAGGAGGGTGCTGGGATGGTTGATGCTCAGTATAGGAGGCTTTCACGGCGGATGGATGCCATGTATGAGACGTAGAGCAGGTTTGCTCAGGAGCTCACCCTTGCGTTAGGGACTGCTTTTCGAGGCCTTGGAGCTGATATCCAGTGGCCAGTTTTTGCTGAGGACTCTGCATACCCGCCGCCTGATACTCCACCCACTGAGGGTGATGATGATGATGACTCCGAGTAGGTATACCCTGTGTTCCTTTCTACTACTTTCACTGAGGACAGTGAAGATTTTTAGTTTGGGGGTGGTAGTTAAGGAATATTGTGTGTGTGTCATATAGTTGCATATTCATGATAGTTTAGTTCATATAGTTGCATAATTTATGCCATATAGTTTTTTTTATTATGAATGTCATGTAGCTCATGCATTTACCATGATCCCTTTTGTAATGATTTATCGACTGAATTGTGATATTGATGCGAGTGTAGTGATAGCATTAAAGTGATATTAATTCGTGTAGGTTGATATGCATGCTAAAAACAATTGTAAGTCCACTAAGTCTTAGAGAATGCGTAAGGGCTAGATTGTTGTTATGATTTGGTTGTTTTCAAGGTCAATCTACTTATTATGCTTAGAATTCGATTATAGGTTCTTAGTGATAAAGGCATGAAAAAGAAAAAAAAATTTGGAGAAAAAAATATGGAAGTTGTTGCTAGTTGTGGCTAGGCGTCAAATGGCTAGTAGCCGGCTCGCATATGGTGCGAGTAGTCTAGGGTTGAGCAAGAAGGAGCAAAACGTACTTGCTCAGAAGTTATAAAAAAAAATTTAGTTTATGCATAATTGATCAAGAGTGTGCTCTTTGGTATTCGAGTTATTAAGTTCTTAGGGGACTTTGTGCCTAGTGACCTAAGGCTTTTAGAGTCTGGGATCCGCTAACCTAGCGCTCGTTACATGGATACCATTGTATAAGTCTTTTGTGGACCTCACTCATTGCACGGTCAAATAAACATTTGAGTTGTAAATAAAAAGCCAGATTCCGTAATAAGCTCCAGAGTTCTTGTAGTGTTGTATATCACTTTGTGCCTAGAATTTTTTATTCTTTGTATAATCGTAGGATTGCCTTGAGGATAGTCTTGTCATAGTAATTGGTCTAGTTCCGAAGCATATCTGTTAAGCATTTGCACACACCACGTTTCTGGCTGTATGTCCGTTTACATGAGTTTATTGATCTTTGGTTGTCTAACTGCATTCATTGAGATGTGGCAATTTGGTTGGTTAATCGTAGTAAGGGGGATCGCTGCATTTTCATATAGATTGCATTCATGCATGTTTTTATTTGTTTTTGAGTCTGTGACGCTTGAGGGCAAGCATCGATTTAAGTTTGGGGGTGTGATAAGTGGCATTTTATACCACTTAGAATGTCTTAAAATGGCTTAAATTGGTGTCTTGAAATCAAGTATTTTGTGTATTTGATGCGTTTTTCTAGTGTTTATGCATTTCAGGGTTTTAGTTGCATTTTGGGGGAGGAATCATCAAGAATAAGCCTTGGCATGTGTTCTCCATTGCGAGAGGAAAGAAACGGGCAGATTACGGCGAAGAAACGGAGCAAAATCATTTTTTTTCCAGTAGAGGTCTGAGCGCCCGCTCAGCATTGCTGAGCGGCCGCGCAGCAAGCTGAGCGCCCGCTCAGCTATGCTGAGCGGCCGCGCAGGGTCGGGAAAAAAGACAAATTATTTTAGGACTTCTACTTCTGTTTGTTTCCACTTCTATGTAATCTGAGTTTTATGGGACTATTATATAAGTAGATTTGAGACGTTTTCACAAGTGTGGATTGAAGAAGATTGT
The DNA here is from genome assembly GCF_009905375.1 of Apium graveolens. NCBI lineage: Eukaryota > Viridiplantae > Streptophyta > Magnoliopsida > Apiales > Apiaceae > Apium > Apium graveolens. The sequence goes on from NC_133651.1 coordinate 265,497,694, forward strand.
GTTTTTACGCAAGAAGCGAAGGAGATAAGGAAGAAGATCGATTTAGCACACCGCAACGAAGAGGAAGCATATCTTCTTGTGATTCTTGTTTCGTTGTAACGTTGGATGCTAGTTTTCTTGCTTTGAACTTATTTACTCTTGTGACGTACTCTATTTTAATATAATTAGTTTAGTTATTATTTTCTTGTGTTTGTTTATCATGATTTCATATGAACCCATGATGACGATAAGTTCTATTATGGGCTAATCGTGATCATGGGGTTGCAACGGATTTATTATGGAATTCTTTAGTTAATCGTTTAATACTTTAGTGTGTGATGATTGCATGATATCTAGTATTGGTTGTGCGTATTCGTCTTATGTGCGTCGCGAACATATAAGATAGGGTGTTAATCTCTTGTGAAGCGACGGTGGATCTTGAGATTTAGAACTTGCCATGCTAGCATAGGTTCATGTACGTTGTGCATGATTAGTGGGTAACTCTAACAGTTTTATTTGCCCTATGTAATCAAAAGGAATGACTTGTGCTTAAATCGTTGTGTTGTCAATTTCTGTAGACATATAGGAACTCAACATAATTGATGACTATTCAACTTCTATCTTAATTGTGGATGCTTGGTAGAATGGTATTAGTACAATGAAAGTTGGCTTTTATCAGTTTCGTGTTATTCGATTAATATCATCAATGTCACATGCTAAAGGTAATAACAATGGCTATAGAAGGAAGTAATAATGAATTTGTAATCTCATGAGTGTTTTATTATTGATAAATTGAAGTGTTAGTTAAGTGATTAATTAAGTAGTTAATTATAGTTAATATTTAATCAACAATTTTAAGTGTTGGTGTCTTAACATTGAGAAGTAATCATACATTGGTGAGTGAGTTTAATTAGACAATAATTTAGTCTGAGTCTCTGAGGGAACGAACTAGAAAATATTCTATATTACTTGCGAACGCGTATACTTGCGTGAATATTAGCGCGTGTTTTCGCCCTAACAAGCACCTAAGTTGGAAGAAATTCAGATAATAAGTGCAGTCCCCAAAGGTGTTATCAAGTGACTTACCAGAATAATCTTGGAGTATAAGATAGTCGGATTGGTGTTAAAAGCCTGTATCGTAAGACCCAGTAGGAATCAAGTAAGTTGCAAAGGAAACTTCAGGATTGTGGGATGAAAGAATAATGAGATAAGGTGCATTTCGTGTTGTGCACTGATGTGATTTATAGGAAAGAAGAATGGATGTATGAAGTTACGTGATGATTATCAGAAGTTGGAAAAGTTGACGAATAGGAATAAGTAACCCTGCATAGAATTGATTATTTATGAAAGGAACGTGTTGGTTCTTGGAGGAAGACCTAAGATCAGACTACTGTCAGCTAAAGGTAAGCCTGAGGACATACCAAAGATTGCGATTAGAATGAGTTGTGAGCGCTGTAAGTTTTGGGTGATAATAGGTGGAGTAACGAGTGTATCTGTTATCTATAAGGAATTAAGGAATATGGTATATCAGGAGTACTTGCATGGTATAATCGTATTTATTGATAACATCATCGCCCATCTAAGAGCTAAGGAAGGGCAAGTTGAAAACCTAAAGAAATGCCGCGAAGGGTTGAACGGTAGCAATTGTACACTAAATCTTAAAAGTATGAAGTTCTGGTCAGGAGCCCGGTTGTTGAGTAACTACCAACCAAGCAAGGTCCATTTAGGGACCGATGTCTTGAATAGGAGAGAAGAAATGAATATAGGTAAGATTATTGAGGAATTAATAGAAGAATTGGAAAGAGTGGAATGTGAAGTTCGAATACCTGAAGGTAAGAAGAAGTGAAGATATGAGATTACCTTCCAGCCGTAATTGATGGAAATGAGTAAGAAGTGTTCAAATGTTTGGAAATTAAGTTAAAAGAGAGTACCAACTATCATCCGTATACGAAGGGCCAAAGTGAAAAGATGATTCAGACAATATAGAATATATTAAGAGTATATATATAATATGTTATAAGTATCAATGTTAAAGCGATATGTTTCTGATTTGAATCAAGCCATTGATTAGGAGCCAACGGGCTCTGATCCATATTTGTTCTGCGTGAAATAATCGATCCAAATCCTAGATAGTTAAGAGTGAGTCCTTTAGTAATGAATTTATGTCCATGGTGAGTATGCCTTGAATAAATCCTTGAGTCGAGGAGTCTACCTGGAAGTTAGAGTCGGAATTGCTTGACAAAAATCCTCACTTATTTAGTTAAGTCAGATTCTGAGGACATAATCTTTTTAAGAGGGGAAGGATATAACGACCCGTATATTTTTATTATTATTTAAATATGTAATTACGGAATAAATAATTAAATAAAATATTTATGTGGGTTCAGTCAGTGGGTTATTACTCTGTCACCATGTGTATGTGATTACTAGTGTATGGAATTGAATTGCGTGGTTAATTAATGAATTGCATGATTTTGTATCGTTGTTAAAAATGGTGTTATTGCAATTTTATTTCCATAAATACTTGGATTGCCTCTAATATTATTTTTATGACTATATAATTTCAATAATTATTGTTAGGACTTTATAAAATTGAGAAATCAATATTTCATTAATTATTTATTTATAAATGATTTTTTGAGTGTGTTTAATGGTACAATCCATATTTAATTATGGAAATCTTCAAAAATATGAAACTTATATTTTATTAAGTTTGTATTATTCTGAGAATTTTAAAATTATTTTGGGAATTTTCGGAGTTAGTTTCACCCGCGCATCGATTCGTTTAATTGTTAAAAGCGGGTATAAATTGCATTTCAGAAATTATTTTAAAATTTCAAAATTTATGTTTTTATAAACTTCGGGATATTTATAACATTTTAAGACTATTCTTGTGATTTTCTGAATTTGTTTTAAGTACAGCTCGGTTTGTTAATTATGAAATGCGGGTACGAGTTGCATTTCAAAAATGATTTAAAAATCATGAAAAAATTATTTTTAATAACCTTGAATTATTTATGATATTTTAAATTTATTTGGTAATTTTTCGGGATATTTTAGTTGCGCAATTGTTCGTTAAAATTTTAGAGGCGGAATAAAGTAGGTTGTCAGGAAAAAAAAGGGAGACGTGTTCATATTTCAACAAATCAGTTGGTGCGTGTCAATTGCTGATTGCAGAAGAAAAAAATAATAATAATAAATAAACAAATACAGCAAAAGCACAACCCCTCTATCTCAATCATCCATCTCTCTCAACTCCTCTCCCTCGTCTCTCCTCTCATTAATCTCTTCTGTTCCATCTCCTTTCTTCCCTTATATTTCTGCTTCCTCTGTCCCCCTGGTCCTGCCTTGGTTTTTCTGTCAAGCCGCCGCGTTTTCTCTGTTCCGGCTGCCTTGAACTCCGGCTTTTTTGCCTTAATTTCGTTCATGTTGTTGGGTATCTATACATCTATACATACATTTATGTTGTGTGTATATAAGTTGGGTTTGGATTATGGTGTCGCATGATGCTTCTGTTTGCCTGTTGATTTTTTTTCCGGCTGCCGCCGGTATTCTTTCCGGTGAGGCAGCCGGTGCATGCTGCACACGCGCCTGTGTGTCCCATAAATCTAATGTTGATTCAAGTATCTATGATTTAGATTTAATTTTTATTTATTTTATTTTCTGTGCAAAAAATTATTTAATTATATCCCTGAAATAAAATAAATGTTTGTGCAGGAATTAGCGAGTAATCGGTGGAATTTCCTTGAAACCTGAATTATTCGGGTACCGATAAATTCCGCCGCCGTCAGCGTTGATATCGAACTAAGATAACCTAGTGATCTGTCGACGAGCGCAACGAGGTTCCAAGTGAAGGACCTGAACGTTGAAGTCAGATCCAGGATAGTCTGATAGTAAGGCGATAAAGCCGAGTGTCCAAGTTAGTCCAAGGTCAATCAGTAATAGTGGTAAAGCTCTGCAAGGCAAGTACCCCTGACCATTCTTTTATAGTTCAGTATATATGAATGAAATATTATTTTATTTTTGAACAGGAACAGAAACGTTTTAGGTTACGTATCCCATGTATTTGAAAATGTTGTTTAAAATTATGTTTTGGGGAAAAGTAACTTCTGGAAACACCTATCTCTAAACATGATTTAAATAAAAAGAGTTTTGAATAGTGTGCTGTGACAGAATGGTTTTAAAAAGAGATAGGTGACAGTGATTTTGGAAACTGGATAAAGAGACTGTTTTAATCCACCTATGTCGTGGAAGGTTTTGATCCACCTATGTCATGGAATTTTGGAAAGAGGCAAAAACGGAATTCAGTTAATCTATTGGAGTTGCGTAAGAGGCCTGTTATTCAGTAACGGCCCAGCATGTGGTTGCGTAAGTGGCTAATTGGGTTGGGCATTTTGTTTAACCTATTAGTCCAGCGTGGGGGAAAGACCTAGCTAGTCTTTTCCCAAGTTCTGGAACATATTCTATTTCTGGATGGCCGCTAGTCACTGTCCGGTGAGGGTAGACTGATCAGCTATCTTCACCCGTTGAACTTCCAATAGATTTGATTGATTCAGTTTTGGAATTGATTAATAACTCAACTTGATGAGACAGATGATTTTGTGGTTCCAGTAATGGAACAAGTGATTTTGAGGTTCCCGGAGAGGAACAAGTTTTATGGGTCCTGTGATGGGACAAGTTTTATGGTTCCCGTAACGGAACAATTGATTTTGGGTCCCCGTAACGGGACAATGGTTTTATGGTTCCTGGAATGGAACGGAAAGTTGAAAATGAAAATAGCATGCTAAAATTGAACTGTGGTATTTATACACAGCACACGACAGTTGATTTTGTTTTACAGAGCTCCAGTTTATACCTGTTTTACATGTTTCTGGCAAGTTATGAATTCTGTTCCTATAACCGCTTTACTTTAAACTGTTTTACTTGTAATTCATATAGTGGTGCTGCTGAGCAAGCAATTGCTCACCCTTGCAGAATGTTTTATATGTATTACAGATGCCTAGGAGATTCTTGCACGATAGTCAGGGCAAAGTTCCAGCTCCTTTCGTGTCAGGCTCCTCTGAGGTAGTTATATTCAGACCAGATAAGGTCTGTTGAGTTGCTGCATTAAATTAGTGGTCAGGATTGTGTAAGGTAATTTGGGTTGCATTAGTTAGGTAACCTAAGTCATACTTAAACCTGGAAAAGGTCTTGGTAAAGGGGTCGTAGTTATGTATTGTTAATGAATTGGACTGAATTATGATTGTTATTATTGATATTGGTGACGTCAACTCCAGACCCCGGGGTTGAGGCCGTCACAATAAGTGCATGGTTGTTATTAGCAAGTCTTTCGATATATTGGAACATGTTGTTATGATATAAATATGCATGCATGTTTCGGAATCTTGATATCTCATTGTTGATTCAATTGATTATAAACTGCATAATATCTATGCTAGAGATAAGCAGTACTTGCGTATACCCTTAGTATAGGGGACCCAGAGTTGAATATTTTTCTAAACCGGGAGGCGATGTTCCCGAGTATATTATATGTATATATATATAATTTTCAAAACTACTAAACGAATAAGGTTTATTCGATAGTTTTATATTATAAATGAATATTATTTTAAATATTCATTCGAGGACTTATGACTCTGCTTATTTTATTTAATGAATATTATTTTGAATATTCATTCGAGGACTTATGACTCCGCTTATTTTATTAATTAATAACTTTATTTTATTAAAGAATAATGTTTCGATATTTTCCAAGTATTCGGAAAATAATTGATACTATCAAATCATTCTTACTTTAAATATTTCCAGAGATTATTTCCAAACTTTATCAAAACTATTTTTGGAAGGTTAAAGCGGATCCAAAAACTCGTTTTTAAATTTAAGATCTTCCTTTCGAAGGGGATTTAAATACCCGCTCAAAAATTTGAGGGATCCGGCTCCGTGATGTATTTTTATATTCGCAACAAGGTTGTTGTTTTGGTAAAAGAGTTTTTGATTTCTTACCCAATACTCGGGAAGTAAAATTCTTCGAATAAGTTAATCCATTAACAGGCATCGCCTAGGAAATATCGGTGAGTTTTCCTTTTCAACTAGATACGACTTCTTGGTGGAGTCGTATCAACAAGTTTCTACTTGGGGAAAGGGGAGACGAGCTTTACGTTTCAGAGTCATGGATTTCATCTGAACTAGGAGTGGCGTAAGTGGCCGAGTGGCGCCGGCCCAGCCTTATTTAAATGGCCCGGAAGTTCCGCTAAGACGGTCCATTCCTTAGGAGTCCAGTGTTCGGTTGACAAGTAAATCCGACGGTTCTTCTCTACATATAGAAAATGGCGGGGTTGCACTACTGCGACTGATCATCGTGAGTGGTCTTCCTGGCGCGACAAACTCCCGTAGTGAGTTCATCATCCAGTTGGATATTTCTGCAACACTACCCAGAGCACTTTGATAGAAAGGCTATGGTTAGGCGATTGTTGAGTGTTGGCAGGGTCGAGTTTTCAAAATGACGTTTCCATCAAATGAAGTATCTCATAACTTCATTTCCTTTTGATGATATTTCAAAGATTGATTCTATACAGGTTATGTCTTGTAACTTCATCTGTGCGATGAACTATTTATACCTTGAATGATGGTAGTTCAGGTAGTATTCGAAAAAGATATAAGTACATCGGAGTATCTCATAACTTCATCTATTCAACTTATATCTAGTTAATGATTATCTTATGCATGACAAAGATTTTCAGAAAAACGTTGAGACAAGGTTAGATATATGAGATCACCTTGCAATGATATTTTCATACAGTTATAAAATGGAAATCTGTGTATATTATACATGTCAGAGGATTTCAAAGATTTTGAAATATATATATGTGTATATATACTGAATATTTTGCAACTTCGTCGCATTAAGATATCAAACTTGGTTCATACCCTATTGACCAAGACTTTCATGAGTACTATGAGAATGCTCATATATTATAAATTATTATACATGTTATTTTGGTGGGCTTGTTGCTCACCCTTGCTTTATTCTTTCATCACACAATAAAAGATAGACAAGATGAATAGGATCAAGCTCCCAATTCACGAGCGGATAGGAAACGTTCCGCAGTTTCCTGTAGGCGTTGATGCCGCTGTAGCTGAGGTAGGAACTAATAGGCTAGGTTTTCAACTATTGATGTACCAGACTTATGTATATTATGAATTATAATAATGGCAAAGAATATGTAAATTTATTCAGAAACCCTTTTGAGGTGTAATGACTTATAATTGTGCAATAAAATGGCTTGTGTTATTTTTGGTATCCATCTCTGAGACTATAATTTATGGTATGTGTGTGTATATTGTGGGGTCATAGTACGCAGTAGTTGGTGGTTTATTAAGATTAAGTGTTATTAAGGGAAATGGAACTCGTGACAACCCGGATCCCCGACCCCAGATTTGGGCGTGTTACAGTATTTCTTTGTGTTATTCCTAGAAGACTAACAATGAGATTTACAGAAGGGGGGTTGAATGTAAATCTCAAAACTTTTTTTTAAGTTTTGAGCAGTTTATGAAGGTTGTGTGTTCAAGAAGAACAAGTGTGTGAATTGCTTTAAGCTAATGCAGACAGATGTATATTCAAGCACAAATGTAAAGAACACAACAGACCTTAAAAACTTTTCTGGTGGATTTGTTGTTCCACCAGAGATGGTATATTAGAAAATCTGTGTTCAACAATGTTGATCACAGCTGCATCCTAGTACAAACTAGATGAATTTTCTCTCAATGTTTTTCTAAACAGCTCTGGAAAATCTCTCTTCTAATTACTAGCTTCTGCTTGGTTTTTATATATTACCAAGTGTACAAGTGAAGAACAATATAAAATACAATAATAAAATAAGATCTTCACTTGCTTCTTTTCCTGTTCACTCCAGTACTTTGTTGACTATTGCATCTTTGTACCAGAGAAGAACGGCTGCTTTTTCTGTTGATCCTGAAATTCGGCTACCACATCTCAGTTGTCTCCATCAACCCATGTGCCTCTGTCTGTAGGTACAACTACCTCTTATCAACGGCTAATCATCAGAGCATCCGTTGAAGCTTTCATCCGTTGATGCACTCATCCGTTGAAGGATGTTATCCGTTGAAGCTTTCATCCGTTGATGCACTCATCCGTTGATGACTTTATCCGTTGAAGCTTTAGAGACATCCGTTGAAGCTTAGCTTCTTATCCGTTGAAGGTCTTTAAGTCATCTGTTGTTACCACTTCACTTATACAAAATTACAAGGCATGAAGTATTTACAATTGGCCTTCCTATCTGCATATCATCTAGTAGTCAACATGACTCATAGTTTCTCTCAACTTCTAAGAATTACATTTTAAATGCAGAGACTGAAATATGCTACAACACTAAACTTATTTCTAAGTAAAGCTACACCATCAACGGATAGCCAAAGTGGTCTTATCCGATGAGGCTACAGACACTAAATTTCTACTTAAGTATTTTGTTAAACATATCATCAAGCTAATGCACATACATTCCTAACAATCTCCCCCTATTTATGTCTATAAGAATTGTAGGCATAAATTCAGGGTTAACTTGATGATAACAAAACACTTAACAGATATATGAATTGAAACTAAGTAGAAATTTAAAAATGCTGCAAAAGTATATGTACTAGGAGGTAATTGAAGATTTACAGTGTTTCCAAGGACACTCCTTTAGTCTGAGCAGATCATCTTTTTCTTCTCTGTTCCCTGGTTTTCTTTCCTAGCCTTTTGTCATTTTCCTCAATTTGGAGTTTGAGTTGTCTGAAGAATTCAGCTTCATCTTCAACATTGACATCCAACTTAGATTGCATTTCTTTGAGAGTTTCATTGCTGGCAATCTTGAGTTGGTCTTTAAGTCTGAAAAATCTTCTGACTCCTTTATCATCTCTAAATTCCATCAACCAATGAGGTGATTTGTGAATTGTAATTCCCCTTTCTTGAATGAGTAAAGTCCTGGGTAAAGCATTGGGCTCCCTCCAAGTTTTCCTTATATTGGCTATCTTGTTGAGAATTTCAGTCTTGGCAGTTCTGGTAAAGCCAGAATCCTTTTGTATAGCTGAATAGACTCTAATCAAGGTAGAGTAGCCTTCTTCCAGAATCCTGTGGAGAGGCCATGTTCTTTCCCCAGCTCCTTTATATCTGAACACTAATCTTTCTGGTAACTGTCTGTAGGCAGCTATTCCCCTTACATCCTCCAGCTCATCCAGATAGAGTTCAATGTCTGAAATTTCTTTTATGTCACAGATGTGAACATAATCATCTTTAGAAATGGGTGACTTAGGCTTAGGTTTTTGTTTTTGAGTGAATTTCTTAGAGGTTGTGGGAGGTGTAGATTTTGGTTTTCTTTTCTGTTTCTTTGGTGGTGGAAGAGTGGTTATAAAGGTAGGCAATTTGATAGTGTCCCAATCAATAGGTTCCTCTTTTGGAATGATTGGTTCACCATGGATGTTTATTGTGGGATCAGCAACAATGGGTTCAGGTATGGAAGATAGTGGTTTAGATATAGATTTGGTTACTTCAGTGTTATCTCCACTCCTTCTATGTGCCTTGTCCTTTCTTCTGTTTCCCTTCTGCCATTCCTCTCTTTCTTCCACACTCTCACCAAATATACTCCCTAGAACCTCATCTAGGTTTGCAGTCTTGTCTTCACCCCTGACTTCAATCCCTTTTTCTTTTTCCACTAGACTTGACTTTAGCTGTTGTTCAATCTTTGCTTGTGCTCTTTTGTCAGCCTTTAATTGCTTGGCTTCTTCTTTCTTGGCTATTGAGAATTTGGGATGTCCTTGCATCACACATATGCTCTTTCCCTCTCTAATGATAATAGCTCTATTTCTCCTTACAGCCTCATCCATGGACTTTTTGAGATAGGCAATACTCCTGCCTAAAATCTTGTTCTCATCATCTTTTGAAGGAGGAAAGTCCACTTCTTTTAAAGGATTCTTTGTTGAGTCCTTATTGGATCTTTCATTGGGCTTGAGGATTATAGCTTGTAGCTCTTTGGAAGAAGCTTCTCCATCCTTATGACTCCCTACTGGCATGAGCTCCATGTTGATTGGTTCAATTTTTGTGCTGTGTTTCACAGATATTGATTTGTCTTGTGTAGAACCAAACAACAGTTGCAACCTTTCATCAATTCTCCTCCTTTGCTCTTTCACTTGGATTTCAGCTGCTGCAAGCTGAATCAAATCAATTCCATCAGGCTTGCCCTTGATTTGACTAATTGGAGAAGTAGTGATGGCAGGAACTAGCACTTTAGATATGTTGACGTTTGTAGATGGCTCTCCTTCCCCTTCCCTTATACTCTCCCCCTTTTTGTTATCATCAAGGAGAGGGGTCAAGCCTTGTGCTTTTGCCAGCTGCATTAGGAGACTGGTTTGAGATTGTTGATTTTGAAGAATGATGGCCACAGAATTTTCAATAACTTGAACTCTGTCTTCTAACTTGGCCAACCTTTGTTCAGTAACAGATTCTTGCTTCAATCTCAAAGCCAAGTCCTGCAATGTACCATAGGGCATGACTGAATCCAATTTTTCTGAAGTGTAGGTTTTCAAGTCAGCAATATCCTTCCTGAGATCATCCATACTCAGATTCTGCTTCACTTGCTGCAGCTTCATGAGATGCAGTGAGTCCAGGTGAGCTTGAAGGATAGCCTTGATACTTGCATTTGAAGTATTCTGAATGGCCTGTTGAATAGTGTTGATTTGTTTGACTAAAGAGACATTGAATTCCACTGATCTGTACTCCTTAGTCAAGGCCCATTCAGGTAAATTTGGAATTGAACTAGGGCCTTCATCTCCCCCTAAGTTCATGCTTCCATCAAAAGAAAAAGAGTCATCATCATCAGAATTTGCTCCAAATTCCTCAGATGGCTCACCAGCTGGAGAAGGCAGTTTATTAATGGCAGCTTTATCCCTTTGAAGAGATTCTGTTGTGTGCACTAGATTTAGTGACCTTTCTGCTTTCTCATTGCCCTGAGCAGCCAACAGTTGATAGGCTGTCACAGGATGAGTAAAAGTGTCAGCATCCAAGGAAATGTTATCAATTACAGCTTTGTAATGTTGCTGAAATTGTCTTTCCTTTTCAGCATCATCCACAATCATTGACTCATTAGCAATGGCTGGTTCCACCCTTGTATCTACTGTACCTGCTTTTCTCTCTTTTTCTCTATGTTCTTGCATCAGGGGCTCCCCCTGGCTCACACATCTCACTCCCTCACCTTCACCTACTAAGGTGGTACTCCACTCACTTACTGTTGCCATGCTGGAAGAAATAGCATGCATTTTTGAGCTCTCAATCTCTCCTTTTGCCTGGGAGCAACCCAGCCTCTCACTCAAATTTTCACTCCCTTCCCTCAATCCTAAGAGTGATTGCACAGTATTCATGTCTTCTACACTGGGGATCATTTGTGTAGAGACTGTCAACGGATGTGGAATATCCGTTGATGGTGAAACTGATGTTATCAACGGATAACTGCTGTTAAGCTTATCCGTTGAAGAGCAACCACTTGTCAACGGATGAGTGATATCCGTTGAAGAAGGAAAAGAAGTTGAAATTGAAAGTGATATAACTGTTGAATCTGTGTAGATTGATTTGAGATGAGGTGACACAGATCCTTCAATTATATCTGAAAGAATTTGCGGGTGATCCAACAAATCATCCAAGAGATGATGATCACCTGTATTTGAGTGGGGCTTCTCCCTGAGTTGTAAAGAGGGAGAATCAGGAATTGATGGGAATAACATATCCACATCCAGAGATGGTGATGAAGTGTTTGGTGATTGATGTGTGATTATTGTGAGAGAATGGGGCTGTGACTCCACATTTATTGGAGTCACATCAAACTGAGTTTGAGAAGGCATAGATACAGATGGATGTATTTGTGCAGTGTGTGCACCCTGTGTAGAAGATTGGGTTCTGGCCTTCTTTCTTCTAATAAAGGCTTTTGTTGGTGAGTGTTTGGCTTTAGTGTCCCTCCCTCGTTTGTTCTGTGTTCCTGGTTGGGAACTATTTTCAATAGTAACATCCTTTTGGGAGGATGCTACTAGGGATGTGCTAGATACCTTTTCAACCACCACAGCTTTTTGAGAAACTGTGGCTTTGCTAGCTTGGGATGCACTCAACTTTCCTTCCTTATCCTGGGGGTTTCTTTGATGTTCACCCCTCCCCTCACCACTCACACCCTGTTCACTCACCTCAGGGTTAATAGTTGGTGTTACAACTGTTGTCTTTTGGGAGACAACAGAGGTGGATTTCTTTGTCTTGGATTTTGAAAGTTTAGTTTTGTTGACCTTGGTAGAAATCTGTTGGGGCATCACAGATTTCATGGCCACACTAGAAGATAAAGAAATAGGGGGGTCGGAAGAAGTAGAAGTTGTAGAAGCAATTACCTCACCTACCTGAGGTGCATTCATGATTGGTAAATATACCAATGGCACACTGCTGTTAAGATCCATTCTCTTCAAGTCTGCAAGAACTCTTTTCTCTTGTGCCCAGCACTTGAGTTTATTTTTCTCATTGATTATGACTAAACCTTCAGCAACATGGTTAGCCAATAACATAAAGAATCTAGCATAATAGATGTTATTAGGTCTATTAGCTTTGTTACCTAATCTAGTACCTAATTCTAGCATCACATAGTTGCTAAAGTTAAAATACCTATCAGAAACAAGCATATAGAACATATTAACCAGAGATGAAGTTATGGCATCAAAATTACTAATTTTCCCAGAGAAAACCTTTATGAAGGCATCCCCAAGAAAACTCCATTCTTTCCTAAGGCCTTTTCGTCTAATACCCCCTAAATTAGCAGAGTTAAGAGAGTAACCTATGGAATCTAACATGCTAGATACATCACTATCAGTGTGTGGTGTCATGGCATTGTTCTCAGGTAATTTAAAACATGCTTGTAAGTCATCACAGTTAATACAGTGATTTTTACCTTTGAGAGTGAAGGAGATAGTCATATCCATGGAGTTGAACTCAGCAGTTGTCCAAATCTCCTCAACTACTTCACAGAAAATCGTTGGGGCTTCCAGCATTGCATAGCTAAGTTTACAGTTTTTGATGAAGTCCATCATTTTGTGATAATCTGAGTGGGCTTCATTCTTTTCTACCAGAGCTATGAAATTGTTCTTCTCGTAGATGAACCCAGATTGAGACATAATCTTCACGACTGGTGCCATTGTTGTGAGTAGAAATTGCAGAGAATAACTTGAAGGTTTTGCAGAGAGAAAATGGTAAATGCTTGAAATTCTAAGAAAGCGTAAAGTAATAATGAACAATCAGAAGGGCTTATATGCTTTAAAAGAAAAAGAAATAAATAAAGGATTAATCAATAAATAGGTGTTAGTGAATTTCAGCCGTTTAAGAATAAACTGTAAGTATTCTAATAACTACCTTTAAAACCAATACATACAGATGTATGTATGGTATCAACGGTTAAGAAAATAGAATCAACGGCTGTGAAACACCTCAAATGTCTGATGTGACATTTCAACGGATAATGTAAATTGTCATCCGTTGAAAGGTACTTCAGCTTTATCCGTTGACGGATAAAAGTTCCAGAGATATACTTGTCTTTCAACGGATAATGAATATCCGTTGATAGAGCAATTTTGACTTTCAATGGATAGGGAACATCCGTTGATGGAATAAACTTTGTTAAAAGTCAAATTTGTTCTAGCAACTAATATATTTCAGGCTTCACTTCAAATTGCAATAAAGACATGGATTTTAAGAATAATTAAGCATACCTAGCTCACTCACCAATCTTGTGAATGCTGATTCATCAAGTGGCTTGGTAAATATGTCAGCAATTTGTTGTTCACTTGGAACAAAGTGTAGTTCCACTGTACCATTCATGACATGCTCCCTAATGAAGTGGTACTTGATATCAATGTGCTTGGTCCTTGAGTGCTGCACAGGATTCTCTGTTATGGCTATGGCACTTGTGTTGTCACAAAAGATAGGAATTCTATCAACATGAAGTCCATAGTCAAGGAGTTGGTTCCTCATCCATAACACTTGAGAACAGCAACTTCCAGCAGCAATGTATTCAGCCTCAGCTGTAGAAGTAGAGACTGAATTTTGCTTTTTGCTAAACCATGATACAAGCTTGTTTCCCAGGAATTGGCAGGAGCCTGTTGTACTTTTCCTATCTATTCTGCAACCTGCATAGTCTGCATCTGAATAACCAATTAGATCAAAGCCAGATTCTCTAGGATACCAAATACCTAAATTTGGTGTACCCTTGAGATATCTGAAAATCCTTTTGATAGCAATTAAGTGAGACTCCCTAGGATCAGCTTGGAATCTAGCACATAGACATGTAGCAAACATTATATCTGGTCTGCTAGCAGTTAAATATAGAAGTGAACCAACCATGCCTCTATAACTTGTAATATCCACAGACCTTTCAGTCTTATTTAATTCAAGTTTGGTGGCAGTGGCCATAGGAGTTTTTGCAGATGAACATTCCATTAAGTCAAACTTCTTTAAAAGATCATAAATATATTTAGTTTGACTGATGAAAATTCCATCACTAACTTGTTTAACTTGTAAACCAAGAAAATAGGTTAGTTCTCCCATTAGGCTCATTTCATAATTACTTTGCATTAGCTTAGCAAACTTTTTGCAAAGTTTGTCATCTTTAGAGCCAAATATTATGTCATCTACATAAATTTGAACAAGTATACTAGAGCCATTAACATCCCTAAAGAAGAGAGTTTTATCAACAGTACCTCTAGTGAAGTGATTCTCCAAAAGAAATTTTGATAAGGTTTCATACCAGGCTCTAGGTGCTTGCTTCAGTCCATAGAGTGCTTTCAACAGATAATACACATAGTCTGGAAAATTTGGATCTTCAAATCCTGGAGGTTGACTTACATAGACTTCTTCCTCTAATTTCCCATTTAGAAATGCACTCTTGACATCCATTTGATAGACTTTGAAATTGGCATGGGCTGCATGGGCTAGAAATATTCTGATGGCTTCAAGTCTTGCGACAGGAGCATATGTTTCATCAAAATCTATTCCCTCTTGCTGAGAATAGCCTTTAGCAACCAGTCTGGCTTTATTCCTTATGATAATGCCATTTTCATCCATCTTGTTTCTGAATACCCACTTTGTGTCAATAGGACTCTTGTTCTTTGGTTTGGGTACCAGCTTCCATACTTGGTTTCTCTCAAATTGGTTCAGCTCTTCCTGCATAGCTAATATCCAATCTGGATCCAATAGAGCTTCTTCCACTTTCTTAGGTTCCTCCTTAGACAGAAAGCTACTATACAGACATTCATCTTGAGTGGCTTTTCTTGTTTGCACTTTAGATGATGCATCACCAATGATCAGTTCAAAGGGATGATTCTTGGTCCATTTCCTTTGTGGTGGAAGGTGTGCTGTAGATGAGGAGGCCTCATTATTGTCATGATGTGAGACAGAGTGTTGACTAGTTGAAACTCCCCCTGAGTTGCTGGTCCTTTGCAGGGAACTTGGAGTTCTATCAACTGATGATGTAAATCGATTATCCGTTGATGAACCATGGTCAACGGATGCTTCATTTTGTACTTCAACGGATGATGCACTATGTCTTTCAACGGATGCTGCATTATTTTGTGCATTATCCAAGGGCATGTTTTGAATCCCTTTTGAAGTGTCATCTCCATCAGTCTCCTCTTCACTATCATCACAATATATCTCAATGTTGTCAAATTTGAGTCTTTCATTATGTCCCTCATCTGTTAGTCCATCAATCTTTTTATCATCAAACACAACATGCACAGATTCCATAACAATGTTGGTTCTTAGATTGTAGACCCTATAAGATTTTCCAGCTGAGTAACCAACAAATATCCCTTCATCAGCCTTTGCATCAAACTTCCCTTTATGGTCAGATTGATTCCTCAGTATAAAGCATTTACATCCAAAGACATGAAGAAAGTTTAGAGTTGGTTTTCTTCTCTTGAACAACTGATAAGGAGTCATGCCTTTAGCTTGATTGATCAAAGAAATATTCTGAGTGAAGCAGGCACAATTAACAGCTTCAGCCCAGAAATATGTTGGTAACTTTGATTCTTCAAGCATTGTTCTTGCAGCTTCAATTAAAGATCTGTTCTTTCTTTCAACAACCCCATTTTGCTGAGGTGTTCTTGGAGCTGAGAACTCATGCATTATTCCATTTTCTTCACAGAACAGCCTTAATGTCAAATTTTTGAATTCAGTTCCATTGTCACTCCTGATATTTCTAACCTTCAAGTCAGGATGATTGTTGACTTGCCTGATGTGATTGATAATGATTTCACTTGCTTCATCCTTTGATCCAAGAAAATAGACCCATGAGAACTTTGAGAAATCATCTACAATCACTAAGCAATATCTTTTTCTTGCAATAGACAATATATTGACTGGTCCAAACAAATCCATATGTAGCAGCTGTAATGGTTCCTCAATTGTTGTTTCGAGCTTCTTTTTGAATGATGCTTTCCTTTGTTTGCCTTTCTGACAAGCATCACACAAACCATCCCTTGAGAATTCAACTAGAGGGATTCCTCTAACTAAGTCCTTTTTGACTAGATCATTCATTGTTTTGAAATTCAAGTGGGATAGCTTCTTGTGCCATAGCCAACTTTCAACTGAGCTTGCTTTGCTGAAGAGACAAGTAATGGATTCTGCATCTGTAGAGTTGAAGTCAGCTATGTACACATTTCCTTTTCTAACTCCAGTTAGAACCACTTTGTTGTCTTTCTTACTAGTGACAACACAGGCTTCAGAATTGAAGGAAACTGTATTCCCTCTATCACATAGTTGACTGATGCTCAGTAAATTGTGCTTGAGACCATCAACTAATGCAACTTCATTAATGATGACATTCCTTGTTGAAATCAAGCCATATCCCATAGTAAACCCTTTGCTGTCATCTCCAAAGGTTATGCTAGGGCCAGCTCTCTCCTTGAACTCTGTGAGCAGGGAGAAATCTCCTGTCATGTGTCTTGAACAACCACTGTCCAAGTACCATAGATTTCTTTCATTTCCCTGCACACCATAAAATCAATCAATTTGATTTTGGTACCCAAGTTTCCTTGGGTCCATTCTTGTTAGCCTTTCTCCTAGACTTCATTCCTCCTGCATCTTTAGACTTAGGTGAGTTTGAGTCAACCTTGGTCTTAGATGTAGTTGGTTGAGGTGTAGGGTTAGTTACAGAATCATTTAGCACATTTGTAAAATTATTAGGCATTGATTGTGCAAACATGTTATTCCATATGGGCATATTGTATGGCATTTGAGGCATACTACATGCAGCAAGATAAGGATTGTTAAAATATGGCATGTTTACAAAATGTGCATAAGGATTTTGTTGAGACATAACAGGCAAAGCATGCAGAGGTGATGCAGACATATTAGGCATAGAGGAGGGTACAGTTATGGGTGTCTTCTTAATGGATTTACAATTAGCAGATAGATGATTAACACTACTACAATGCACACAGCTTTTTCTAGGAGCATACCTATCAGGTGTGTAATTGTTGTGTTTATTAATTCCTACCTTCCCATTTCTGTTGGATTTTCTTTTAGATTCCTTTTTATCCTCAACCATCTTGAGCCTATTATTTAACTGTTCTAAGGTCATGTGCCCTACATTCACCTTACTGACATCTTTGGATGTGCTTGCTTCTTCTTTGACAAAGTTCTTTGAAGTTGAACCAAACTTTTTGTTGAGTTTCTTTAGATTCTCTCTTTTAGAAACATCTGCCTGCTTTAATTGAGGAACCTTCAACGGATGCTCCTTTTCTTCCTTCAACGGATAACTTTCATCATCCGTTGATTCCACATCCGTTGACAGCCCATCAATTAATTCCAGTTTCTTTTTATTTTTATCCCAGGCAGTTTCACAGAATGATTCAATTCCTTGGACCTTAGCAATTTGAGCACTTACATCCCTAGATGTCTTCCAGGCTTTGATCACCTCTTGCTCTTTCTCTAATTGATTGGAAAGTATTTCTACTTTCTTAACAGATTCAGCTAGTTCATTTTCAACAGATATACAATGCAACTTAGTTTTCTCTAGGTCAATCAACTTGTCTTCTAACAAAGCATTTCTATTACTTAAAAACAGATTGTTCTCTTTAATCCTACTATTTTCTTTAGCAAGAGATTTAAGAGATACACGCAAATGATACAATTCGGTAGACATGTCATTAAAAGCATCATTGCACTCTTCTTTAGTAAGCTGTGTTAAGTCAGTAGTGATTACCTGATTGCTTGATGAACTAACTTCATTTTCTTCAGAATCAGCCATGAGAGCAAGGTTGACATACTCCACATCTTCATCCTCTTCATCTTCATTAGCTGCCCAGTCCCTTTCTTGAGTAATGAAAGCCCTCTCCTTTTGCTTGAGTAGATCAAAATATTTCTTTTTGTAATCTACTTGTTCAAATTTCTTCTTTTCAGAAGTTGGCTTTCTGCACTCACCTGCAAAGTGTCCACTTATACCACAATTGAAACACTTGAACTTGGATTTGTCCACAGTGTTTTTGTGAGGTTTAGTGGCTCTAGTGTTTTTCTTGAATTTCATCTTTGCAAATCTTCTGGACAGAAATGCAAGATGCTCATCAATACCATCTGAGTCATCTTGGCTGGAGTTGTCTTCATTTTCAGCAACTTGCTCTTTCCCCTTGCTTGATTCCTGATTTCTTATACCATCTTTGGAGTTTGATGTAGATCTCGCAGTTTCTTGTCTGCATTTCCTCTCATCTTCAGCTACCAATGCAACTGAACTTCCTTTCTTTCTCCCCTTCTCCAATACCTCATCCTGTTCCAACTCTAGTTCATAAGTCTTCAAGATTCCATATAATCTTTCAAGAGTAAAGTCCTTATAATCCTGAGAGTTTCTTAAGGAAACAGTCATGGGTTTCCATTCCTTTGGTAAGGATCTCAAAAATTTAAGATTTGAATCCTTCACCTGGTACACTCTACCATACAGCTTCAGTCCATTCAACAGTTTTTGGAATCTATTGAATGTGTCATTTAAAGATTCATTCTCTTCAAAATGAAAGTACTCATACTGTTGAATGAGAAGCTGCATTTTGTTCTCTTTTACTTGTTCTGTACCTTCACACAGCAGCTGAACTGTGTCCCAAACCTCTTTGGCAGTTGTGCAATTTATCACATTATCAAACATATCCATGTTAAGACCATTAAACAAAATGTTCATAGCCTTCTTATCCTTGTGGACTTCTTCTGTGTCTTCCATTGTCCATTCTGCTCTAGGTTTTGGAATGGATTGACCAACAGCAACTGTGGCCGTAGCAACTGTTGCTACTTTGTGGGGAATGTGAGGACCATTCTCAATGCAGTTTACATAACCTTCATCTTGGGAGAGTAGATGAAGGTGCATTTTCACCTTCCAATGGTGATAACTGTCTTTGTCAAGAACTGGGATCTTTACTCCAACATCCTTCTTACTCATCTTTGTTAGATTCCAAGATCTTTAAACTCTTTGTATGTCAAGAGCCTGCTCTGATACCAATTGTTATTCCTAGAAGACTAACAATGAGATTTACAGAAGGGGGGTTGAATGTAAATCTCAAAACTTTTTTTTAAGTTTTGAGCAGTTTATGAAGGTTGTGTGTTCAAGAAGAACAAGTGTGTGAATTGCTTTAAGCTAATGCAGACAGATGTATATTCAAGCACAAATGTAAAGAACACAACAGACCTTAAAAACTTTTCTGGTGGATTTGTTGTTCCACCAGAGATGGTATATTAGAAAATCTGTGTTCAACAATGTTGATCACAGCTGCATCCTAGTACAAACTAGATGAATTTTCTCTCAATGTTTTTCTAAACAGCTCTGGAAAATCTCTCTTCTAATTACTAGCTTCTGCTTGGTTTTTATATATTACCAAGTGTACAAGTGAAGAACAATATAAAATACAATAATAAAATAAGATCTTCACTTGCTTCTTTTCCTGTTCACTCCAGTACTTTGTTGACTATTGCATCTTTGTACCAGAGAAGAACGGCTGCTTTTTCTGTTGATCCTGAAATTCGGCTACCACATCTCAGTTGTCTCCATCAACCCATGTGCCTCTGTCTGTAGGTACAACTACCTCTTATCAACGGCTAATCATCAGAGCATCCGTTGAAGCTTTCATCCGTTGATGCACTCATCCGTTGAAGGATGTTATCCGTTGAAGCTTTCATCCGTTGATGCACTCATCCGTTGATGACTTTATCCGTTGAAGCTTTAGAGACATCCGTTGAAGCTTAGCTTCTTATCCGTTGAAGGTCTTTAAGTCATCTGTTGTTACCACTTCACTTATACAAAATTACAAGGCATGAAGTATTTACAATTGGCCTTCCTATCTGCATATCATCTAGTAGTCAACATGACTCATAGTTTCTCTCAACTTCTAAGAATTACATTTTAAATGCAGAGACTGAAATATGCTACAACACTAAACTTATTTCTAAGTAAAGCTACACCATCAACGGATAGCCAAAGTGGTCTTATCCGATGAGGCTACAGACACTAAATTTCTACTTAAGTATTTTGTTAAACATATCATCAAGCTAATGCACATACATTCCTAACACTTTGACATATCCATTTAAGACAAACAACTTTATGAGACCAAAAACTCAGCTGATTTATTTTATTTATAAAGTATTTTCCTTTTCTTATAATCATTCTTTAATCACTTAATTAAAGATTAAACACCATTAATTATGACCACCTTAAAAACTCCTAAATAAATACCATAAAATCTGATAATTATTTAAATAATATAAAATGATGTCCTGCAAGTTTTGGTCAACTTTGGTCAATGGTAGCTAGGTCAAACGTGGTCAACTGTGGGACCAAATACCTCGATTTTTGTGCCAGGACAAAATTCTCTAAATGTTACGAAATTTTTACCATACTTAAAAAATATCATGTAAATGATCCATACTAAATTTCAAGTTAGTCTAGTATATGGAAGTATTTTATCTAGATTTAAAATGATATCGTCAGCCTTTTCTTCCGAGTAAAAATACCATTGGTCTTGAAATGAAGGAGATGGATCTTTTGACCAAAGTTTTGATTTGAATAAATACTTAAAATATATTTCCTAATACATAAAATATATTTGGATGATAGGAAATGTGTTTGAGTATTTTTGAATAATTTTCTTCGAGAAATGCTGATTTTTTGAAACGAGAGAAAATTACTGTAAGTATACATAAATGAGTTGCAGAACTGGATATTAATATTCCAACCATGAATATTAATAAACTTTTGAATAAAACTCTTTTTGATTGATGTGAGAATATATTTTTAAGCAAAGAGTGAAATATTTTTGATATAGCACGAGACATCTAAAGAATATTTATGTAATATTCCTTTTTGAGTTTTTTGCCATATTGATGTTGCAACATAGCTCTAAGAAATATTATATCTTGATATTTATTATTTGATCATATTGCCTTAGAGATATATTACATAATAGATATAATTTTGATCTTTTGCAAAACTGGAATATCTCTTTTATATATGTTTGAAAGAAATGATTTTGTTAGTTTGACTTTTTGACTTTGATTTGGATCAATTAAATTCATGTCCTAATGGAGAGGATCTACGTGTTCTTAATTTTATGTTTAATCATACAAATACCAAAATAAATAATATATCGAAGATATCCTTTCAATCTTCCCTTTTTGGTATTTTCCAAACAAACATAAAAAATGTGTGCTTCCCCTTGGTGTATGCATGAATTTTTGAAAAATATTTTACACATAAGATATTTAATTGCTTAGAGATTTAATCTCTTTCGTGAGGTCCTGCAAAATACCTTGTTAAATGTATCATACAATAATATATTGAAGCACAAGATAGATCCTTATATATAAAAAAGATAGCAATATTTTAAAATTTTGAAAATAAGGGTTTTAATTCTCTTACCCTTTTGTTTGGTATATGCCAAAAAAAGTATGTTATTGCATTCCAAAAAGAGTATAATAATCATATACTTAACATTTAGAAATAAGATACTTATGCTATCAAGACATATATGACGATACCATTTTATATATTCATGTCTTTATTTGTTGTTTATCAGTTTAATCAGAATGATTATGACACTTGTTAGTTTACAGAATATAATGATGTAAGTGATTCAAGCCGATGCAGTGCTATACAATCATTCTAACTATAAGTTTTTATACTAATACAGACATTTGTAGTCATGAACAAGCATTGTGATTTAAACAATTGACATTTTAAAGAAGATTTCATTTGCAAGCGAATATATCAATTGTATTGTAATTAGAGGTAGTACTAGAAATTATTTTTATCTATGGGTTTTATCAATTGTATTGATAGTAAACAATAGTTCTAGTGATTAACAAGCATTTTTAATAGTTAGTTTCGAAAACTTGTTTATATTGTGCATATCAACGATTTCAGATTGTGTAATATTCTGTTAAAAGATACTTGATTTGTTTAACACAAACTCGTGATATCTTGTTTTGTATCTGTCTGTCATGAATTTCGAACACAATTGTATTTAGAGAATATTAAGACCAAAATGGCAATATTAGTACGATTTGAATGTATCACGACCTATATTATATGATAGATTACAGTCTTGATCACCTAATACATTCTAGTTGATATGAATACAGTACATTAAGTCTAATAAAATCTAGAGTGTTTATCACTAAGTGAAAGAACTAATACCAAGGCAGTTACATATTCGAGCAACTAATACAATCTATATTTGCCAATTATACTAAACAGATAATATTATTGATACAAATTTGTTCAAGTCCAGAAATCATACACACAATACTTCCTAATACATTCTACTATAGCCTTTTAAACCAGACAATACAAGAGTTGAATACATTTTATGTCACAGACAATCAATGTAAGTTTATATAATTGAGAATCTAATACATCCTAACATTGAACCTTTGTATTCAAATTATGAAGCTTACAACTTAAAACATAGTACACTTACCTTTAGTGTTATATATTTTACTGGGATGGTTTGTACATTATTTTGTGTGTGTATTATAGACAAGACATAGAAGAGATAATATATTTCTTACCTTTTATACCTTTGAAATAAACTCTCCTTGGAATGCATTGTACTGGACTTGCCATTCCTTTACATTGTGAGGTTCCCAGTGATGTATACATTTCCTGCAAGTTAGTTTGACAAAGAATACAACTTCCAGCAATGTATATCTGTTAGCTGTAGTTATAATGTACTGAATTAACTTCATATATATTTATAAGTGAATCAATACAAGCAAAGTAACTGACATATAGTGAGTTAGGATGTCATATAAGAAGAATAAGATATATCAATTTAGTTCAAAAGATTTTATCAGTTATGAATCCTGTAGAAAATTGATATTTCAAATGTATATAATGTCAGAAATCATAACATGGTATAAGTCAGAATTTGACTTGGTTCACGCATATACATATTAAGATAAGAATTCACAGTTAATAATTAGAATCAAGATACACTAACAGGTCATGATATATATAATCAAAAGTGTTCTCAATAATCAGTGTGGTTCACTGATTATTTAGAACGAAAAACTTAACATGTTTAAAGTTATTACAAACCAGAAAAGTGCATACACTTCTAATCATCCAAGATCATAAGTCAGAATATAAACATTACAAACCAACATTGTATTACAACATAGAGAATAAACGTAAACAGCAAATAGGCAGTGCAGAATAACAAGTACCAAGCACATAAACACATAGCAGAATCCATCACACAACAAACTCAAGCAATCACATTTCCATCAGCATCACAGATATGAACCAAATCAGGCAAGTTATCAATCAGTTGACCTCTAGCACCCACATTAACTTCTTCTAACACATGAATCTTAGCAGTGTTATCATTCATAGGGACTTGAAAGGAATTAACAACATCTTGATTAGCATGCATGGAGTTCTTAGAGTAGATGCAGCCAAATGCTTTAAATATGCAATCCTATATTTGCAAGAGGCAGTGAGACTCTTTAACTCTCCTAATTTTTCTTTTATCTCATTGTTTTCTTTCTTAACCCTCTTAAGTTCAAGTTTTAACTCATAAAACATGGTTTTGACAGACTCAAACTAGAAAGAAACACATCTTCCACTCTTATGAATTGAGGAATAACTGTGGGAGTTGCCTCTTGAGGCTCACAGTGCATCAAGGGCACTTGTGGCCTAATGTGTTCATTAGTGATCCATGAATCAACAAGATTAGAGAAAGATGCAGGCATGTTAATGTTGCAGAATACAAAGAAAGAAGAGATTAGCATACCATAAGGCATATAATCTACAAAATGTGCATTGATCATGTTTAGAAGAATTACATAAGAAATACTGAAGTGGATTTTGTTAGTGCAGAGAAGATACATGATTTTCGTATCAAAGAAATCAAAGTACTTACTTTGATTTGGTTTTGGCATAACATTTTCCCTAATAAATAGAGCAAGATGCTAAAAGGTGTCAGTGAAGTGTTTGAAATGAATGCCACAGTTAACATCACAAAGACCATCAGGAATGTCAGATTTACAAAAAGTGCCTAGCATTAGTTCAAATTCAGATTTGTTGAAAACAAACAAAGAGAAGATATCCTCATAAGGCAACTCATACAAATGCAAAGGTAAATGAAGTGCCCTATTAATGCTTTTGTTATCAACACAAATGACCTTTTTGTTGGCTGATGTAGTAAAATGCAGTATGCCATCTACCCCTTTTATGATATTCATGTTACAATAAAACTCTCCCATAAGATGCGTGCAGTAGTGCTTACCTAAGTTATACATGAGACCATCCCACCTAGCCCTTCTAATTATGAACTCTACTTCACCCTTCACATCAACACAAGTTCCAGGTTGGACATTTTTGATAAGTTCAAGGAACTTTTTGGAGTTTGAAGGGTTTGATAGTTTTGAAGGAGGGGCCTTTGGTGTGTTCATGATGGGTGTGCTGTTTGGATCTTGTCTTAAGTTATCCTTTCTAGTGTAAACTTTGGCTTGCAAAGGTTTATGAGGTCTAGGGTTAGGGGATTGAGGGTTTTGATATTTTTCTACTTTGATAGAAAGGGATGGTATGGTTCTTATATCCCTTTCTGAATTGTCTTGGAGGGAAGTGTCTTTTGTGATAATGTTTAAGAAGAGAAGAAGGAACTGTTTTGAATGAGGAGGCATTGTGATGGTGAAACTGATTTTTTTCCATATCTTCAAGAAGATATGGATTTTCAATCAGTGGTCTAGGCTTTGGATAGTATGGACTGGCATCTGGATTCATGTTGCAAGTGAAGTGGAGTTCAGTGTGTTGAGTGTGTGTGAATTTAGCGTGTAAAGTATATGCATATATATATATATAACCATTTAACACAGATGCAAAAATATTTTGAAAAATTATTATAATTTTTTAAGGACATTTTACTATTCATGAACAGTGAAGACCATTTAATGCATGCATGGCTGTGATATACAATAATCCAAACCTGTTATGTAGATAGATCCTAGGATGATGTGTATCAATGAGTGATATAATGCAGCACATATACACAGATGCATGGACCAGTACCCAGCAGAGAATAAAGAATGTGTTTATTCTTTGTTAATGTTCTCCTTTTAGAAAATAGAATAGTGCAGAAGTACAGTTTTTTGAAAACAGTGTGACATAAAGTTGATTTCCTAGCTTACTCTATCACATACAACTTGTACTACAAGTACAAGTGCATTTAAGGTAGTTGTTGTGTGTGATGTGAGTTTGAAAGCAAAGCTGTGTTTTTAATATAAATATAGAAAATCTGTTATATTTATTTCTCAAGGTGAGTGTATCATGTGTATCACAGAATGCAACATAAAGAATGTAAGATGCATTTAATTACTTTGACATTTATCACTCAATCATTTAACATTTAAACATTTGCAACATTTATTTCATACCACATTTATATCAGATAGCAATTAATGACATTCCATAGTTAAACACAGATTTTTGCTGGTAGAACCTAGATTTCTAAGTGGCCATTGATCACAACAGTGATCCAGATACAAGTTTGCTCAAGGCCTCCTTTCCAGGTCTTACTGTGAGGGCTGTGTGTGTTTGTGCAGTTGTTTACTAATCATTAAACTATGTTTAAAGCTTGTACAAAACTAATTATGCTGATAAGTATTTAAGAATATAGATTACATAATCAGCTATCATCACTGAAGGGTAGCATAATACAACACATAACTATTGACTCTATAAGTATACGTTTGTATTGAACTTATGAATTCTATTATACTTATAGATAAGCATTGAGTTTTTTTAAGAAATGATTCACGGAACTGATTATCACAGAGACAGAGTATATTATTACACACTTAATTCTTTGAGAATTACAGACAAATTCATTAAGATTGATTACTGTAACTGATTGATATGATATTAACTTTTATTTCAAATAACAGGAACACATATACATACAGTAGTAAGTAATGACAGATATATTGATTAAACAATTATATTATATCATTACGGACTAGTTTATGTATTGCAAATCACCAGATATACAGATTTAAAGAACAGTTATCAGTCCAAGCATATTCTGAATTATTAGTGTATAATACTCTGTGATGTTACTTTCACTTTATTTATCCAATATGTTTGTCTTGTATTAGATCTAGATAAATAGCACATTCACAGTGTACATCACTTAATCAATCATATAGACTTAATTAACACTTTCTGGATTATAATAATCCCAATTAGATGACTAATGTAAGTAAATAATATTTTAATCAATTAAGTAACAATTCAGATAAGCATTTACTTATACAACCAAATCAATTTTTATCTTTAAGAAGAATGATGTTTTTATGAATCAGTCAGATTATTCATTTTTAAAGACTCTATAAACTCAAAACACCAAAGTCTGGTCGATTTAATCAGACAGTTAACCAATTTATAGTTCCTTCTCTATTAATTCTTTTTACAGATTACTTTATTTTAATAAACTATATGATTTACCAATTTTATGCACATCCAGTAAGCAGAAAGATTAACATAAAACATTTTACACAAAAGTCAATCAATTCATCTGCAATGTACCCTGATTCAAGGTTCACATCAATAATCAAAATCGTATTATTATATCAATACCAATATTTCCATCAATTAAACTTCAAATGCCCTGAATTTTAGATTCAAATAATCGACAGTCACCAAGTAGATACATTAATATGAACCAAATAACCATATCAAGGTTAAAAACAAAGTAACTGCCCCTGATTAAGACTCTTATAACAACAACCTTCAATTAATCATACTAATATGAATCAATTAATTCTATTAAGGTTAAAATTACCCTTAATCAAACCTCTCATACATAACAAATTCCAATTAATCATAGATGCACAAATTACACATCAAATTCAATCAAGAAATCCAATTAATAATTAATTCGAGAAAGAACTAAACTGATTATTTACTTACCTGTGCCTGAGACCTAGCCAAGTACTCAGGTCTTACCTGGTTGACTCAGTTACGGACTGATTCAACTTCCGGGTTTGTGAATTGAAGCCACATGCAACTGTTTTTCTTCGATTATTCGACTGGATTAAGCTTTCCCGGTCTTCTCCAGTTCACAAACTTAAACAAACAGGTTAAGGTTTTCAAAATCAACTGAAAACAATAAAAGATAAGTGTGTGTTTGTGTTTATGTGAACAATATATGTTCGATTTGATGCTTTCTCAGCAATTTATGTAGAAATAGTTGATTGAATTCATCGGGATCGTTTTGATTTAACCAACCCAACAACTATTTTTATCAAATCTTTCATCGTAAAAATGATGAGTTTTATCAGAATTGATCTAGGGTTTTCAGTCGAGAGAGAGAGACGACAAAGAGGCGAAAAATGAGGTGAATAGGGTTTAAGTTGAGCACTGTATAAATTGTATATATATATATTACTGAATTAATGGCTAAGATCAACCCGTTTTATAAACCAACGACTTAGATGATAGGGTTTTATTGGGCTAAAATTATTTTTGGGCTAGGTTGACTGAATAGAATTTGGGGTGAAAATTTGATGGACTATTTATATAAATGTCCTTATATTTTTCTCGAAAATATTTTGGGCTTTTATAAAGGTTTATAGGTCTGAGATATTTTTTGTGTTGGGCTGGTCGAAAATACATTATTTATCTATATATATAAATATAAGAGTATTTATATATGATATATATATATATATGTGTATAGTTAAATATACCATAAATATTTTATGGAAACAAATAACTCTTATTTCCAAATATTTATTAGATAAAAAATATATATCTGTATTATTAATTAAGATCAAGTAATATATATAATATATTTAAGTATTTATCTAGTAAAGTATGAGAATAACTTCTAAAAATTTATAAACCTCATGGAATAATAAATATTCACTCGATTAAGTTTATTTTTCCGGTTAATGTGGGCTATTTAAGTTATCTTAACCCGATCAATAAATTTCTTTATTGATGAATCTGAGTTAAAGATAAACTTAATAACTTGATCGAGAAAATAACCTTTTCGTGAGATATCTTTATAATTCTCAACTATTCTCACTTTATCTGTGAGTATTTATATGAAACATTATTTTATAAATTCCAACATTCCTAAATCCAAGCGGAGTTTAGTGAATCTTTCAGAATTTAATGGTTTTATGAATATGTTAGCGAGATTGATCTCAGTATCAATATGAGTCATTTTTATATCGCCTTTATTGACATGATCACGTAAAAAATGATGTCTCACATCTATATATTTAGATCTTGAATGTAATACGGGATTCTTGCTAAGGTCAATAGCACTCGTATTATCACATAAGATTGAGATCACATCAAATTTTAAATTATAGTCAGCTAATGTTTGCTTCATTCACAGTATTTGAGCACAACACTTTGCAGCTGCAATATATTTAGCCTCGGTTATTGAGATGGATACAGAATTTTATTTCTTTAAAAACCAAGAAACTAAACTTCCACCAAGAAACTGACACGTACCACGAGTACTTTTTATGTCGACTAAATGTCCGGCATAGTCCGAATCAGAAAAAACATACTAAGTCAAATGGTATTCCTTTTGGATACCAAAGACCAACATCAATGGTTCCTTTAAGATATCTCAATATCCTTTTACTGCGGATCAATGAGATTTTTTTTGGTGCTACTTGAAACCTAGCATACTTACAAATACTATATTGAATATCGGGATGATTTACAGTTATATAGAGCAATCTACCGATCATTCCCTGATATTTCTTTGTATCTACAAGAATTCCTTTTGGATCATTCGTTAATTTATCAGATGTAGACATAGGAGTAGAGATGGGTTTGGTATTATCCATTTCGAATTTTTTCAACATCTCTTTACAATACTTGGATTGAGAGATATATATGCCTTCATCAGATTGCCTTATTTGCAATCCTAAAGAGAAATCTAATTCTCCTATCATACTCATCTTGAATTCTTTACTATATTTTCATAGAATTCATTATATAGTGCATCATTTGTTGAACCAAATATGATATCATCTACGTATATTTGTAAGAGCAATATATCATCTTTATCTTGCCTCGTAAATAAGATTTTATCGGCCGTTCCATCTTAAATTTATTTTCTAGGAGGAACTTGCAACCTTTCATAACATGCTCTTGGGGCTTGTTTTAAGCCATATAGAGCTTTATATAATTTATAGACATAATCGGGATGTGTTGCATCTTCAAAACCGGGAGATTGTTTTACATGTACTTCTTCTTCCAAGATCCCGTTTAAGAATGCAGATTTCACATCCATTTGATAGACTTTGAAATTTTTATGACAAGAATAAGCCAATAACGTTCGAATTGATTCAATTCTTCCTACTGGTGCATATGTTTCATCAAAGTCTATACCTTCCATTTAGGTATATCCTTGTGCAACTAATCTTGCTTTATTTCGGATTACAGTTCCATTTTCGTCTAATTTATTTTGAAATACCCATTTTGTACCAATTATGGAAGTATCATGAGGATTTGGGATTTACTACGAGTAAATTGGAGTAATTCATCTTGCATGGCAGAGATCCAATCCTCGTCTAATAAAGCATCTTTCGCAGTCTTAGGTTCTATTTGAGATAGAAAACTAAGATTATTCACAATGTTTTGAACTTGTGACCGCGTTTGAACTCACTTCATTAAGTCTTCAAGCACATTATCTAGTGGATGACTTTTAATATTGGGAATTGCTTTAGGAAGTTCATCTTCCTTTTCATCCAATTCTAATCGATTTTTATGTACGGGAGTCCCGAGATCCATATTTTTGAATTATCGAATAACCTTTTCAATATCATCTTGTTCAACATTTTCTTGGTCAATAAGATCTTTATATTTCGCCGGTGGTTTACTTTTATCAAAAGCGACATTCATAAATTCTTCCACCACAAGCGATTTGAGGTTAAACACTCGTAAGCTTTACTATTGTTCGAGCATCCAAGAAATATACCTTCATCTGATTTAGGATAAAACTTTGTAAGGTAGTCTTTTGAATTTAATATGAAACATTTGCTTCTGAATACTCGAAAATAGCTTAGTTTCAGAGTTTTGCCAAAATATAGCTCGTAAGGAGTCTTTTATTTTTATAGGTCGTAGAAAAACCCGATTAAGAATATGGCAAGCATTTGACATAGCCTTGGCCCAAAAATAGTTAGGTCGACGATATTCATTTAGCATTGTGCTAGCCATTTCTTGGAGTGTTCTATTTTTTCGTTCAACTACTCCGTTGGATTGAGGAGCGTATGGAGCAGAAAAATTATGTGTGATGCCATGTTCATCACTAAAGTTGGCGAAACTAGAATTCTCAAATTCTTTACCATGATCAGTCCTTATATAGACTATGGTTTTATTTTGTTGATTCTGAATCCTTTTACATAAAGATGAGAAGGATTCAAAAGCATCACTTTTGGCTTTGAGAAATTCAGTCCATGTAAATCATGAATAATCATCCACAACTACCAACGTATATGAACAACCTTCGAGATTTTGTATAGAATCCGGACCGATAAGATCCGCATGTAGTAGCTCGAGAGGTCTCGTGGTAGATACCATAAACTTTGCTTTGTGAGATGCTCGAATTTGTTTACCAACTTCACAAGTTTCACAAGTATGATCTTTATGATAGTTTAGTTTTGGTATACCTCGGACATGGTCTTTAGTTAATATATTCTTTATCAACTTCATGTTGGCATGTCCTAATCTTCGATGCCATAACCATGGATCATCATTTATAATGATTAGGCACACATTCACTTCCTTGCTCATGTCACATGTATAGACATTTTTATTTCTAGGGCAAGTGAGAACCAACTTTCCAAATTTATCTAATATAGAACAATGAGTAGTGTAGAAAATTACCTCTTAATCATTGTCGCATAATTGACTAATGGAGAGAAGATTGTACTTTAACCCGGTGACCAATTGAACGTCGAAAATTTTAACTTTCTTATTTCCGATATCTCGGACGCCAACGATGTTTCCTTTGCTACTATCACCAAATGTTACACTCCCCGCGATAACTTTTTTAA
Source organism: Apium graveolens (assembly GCF_009905375.1). Classification (NCBI taxonomy): domain Eukaryota; kingdom Viridiplantae; phylum Streptophyta; class Magnoliopsida; order Apiales; family Apiaceae; genus Apium; species Apium graveolens. Next base: position 265,529,303 of record NC_133651.1, read on the forward strand.
TATTGTTCAAGAGTGACTTGTTACTGGTCATTTATCTTGAACATCCACTATCAAGGTACCAATGTCTTGTTTTGCGGCAAGACAAACCTACAAACATGAATAGTTAAATTTATAGGTACCCCTTTGTCTTGAGGTTCCTGGGGTTAGTACATCATATTCATGAAATAATCTAGGCATGGTATAATTATCATTAGGCACATAAATATTTTTAGATGCATAAGGTCTAGTTTGAGGTTGATAATACCTAGAGCTATCATGAAATTTTGATGGAGCATGATAAACACTATATCTATCATTAGCATGGTAAGTAGCATAAGAATTTCTATTAATAGGTTGTTGCCTTCTAAATGCATTACCATTTACTTGATATTGTATGTTTCTATTTTGAAACATAGTAGGTTGATTAGACCATTATTGTCTTGGATTTTTATATTCCATATTTTTGTAAGGCACATGTTTATCATCTTTCTTGTACGATTCCTTGCGAATCCATACATGCTTCCCCTTAATTTTACCATTCTTGAATTTGCAATATTGAATGGTATGTCCCATTTTATTGCAATAATAACATTTATAAGATGGTAATTCGGGTGAAGTCTTTATTGGTGATACAAATCTCCGAGTATTTCATTTAAGAGGAGAATTCTTATTATATCCCAAACCTTCATGATTATATGAGGTTTTTGTATACACCATTTGATCCAACATCTTATTGCTTTTTGTAAATCTCTGAATGACTTCTTTAAGATTTTCATTTTCTTTCTTTAAGGCATCAATCTTGTTGTTAAGGATTCTTTCTTGATCCTTAACTTGAGCTATGAGTTTATGATTTTCTTCTTTTAACCTTAGAGCTTCACTTTTAAGCTCATTGCTTTCTAATAGCTTCTTTTCTTTATCAAGATTGTCTTTATAAGATGTTTCTTTATCTTGAACATTTGATTCATTTAGAATCTTTAAGTTCAATAGATCAACGTGAAGTTTACCAATATTATCATTTAATTGTATCTTTTCACGTTCCATCTCTTCGTCTTTGAGAATTAATGATATATTCTCAGTTTCAAGATTGAGTATATTTTCTTGAAGTTTATTTACCTCAATCTTGATCAGATGATTTTGATCATTTAGAGATGTAATCTCATTCTCATCTTGGACTTTTGAGTCCATTCATCTTCTCAGACCCTAGCAAGTGAAACCTTTGTTCAACATCTTTATATTTATTTTTATAGCTTACTAGAAGTTCAATTAAATCATTCTTATTCATATCTACGAGGGATAAGTTAGATTCATCTAATAAAGATTTAATTGAGACATAGTTAGATGTTACCTCTTGATTTGAAGAAGAGATTTCCGTTGAGGTAGTTTCTTCTCTGAGAGCCATTAAGCATAGATTGACCACTTCTTCACTAGCTTCCGGAGCTTCTTCATCTTTACTTAGATCCCAACCATTTTCGGCCATGAGACTTCGTCCCTTTAGAGTTTAGGACATTCTCTTTTATAATGACCAGGTTGTTTACACTCGAAACACACATCTTGTGTTTCTTCTGGAGATGGATCTTTAGGTTTTGGAGGAGTGTAAACAGGATGGTTTGTAGCAGCATTGGCAAACTATAGGTATTTATATTTTGATTGCATTTGCCTTTATTGTAGCTCATTGACGGATAATTACTCTTATAGTTGGAAGAATAATTTTGAGAGTAATTTGGCCTTCCGTTAGAGTTAAAAACTCTTTGTTGATTATTTGATTTTAGGAAGCCTTTTCCGTATCTTTGATCTTTGCTTTGAAGCACACGACGAGTTATCTCGTGAGTAGAGCAATTTCACTCTCATCGAGATTTTGGAGTTCCTCGTTTAACTCCTCGTTGTTTTCATCTTCATCAATTAATATGGCCTTTAGAGCCATACTTTTATTTTTTACTCCACTTTTGGAGCAACCTTTTCCGGAATATTATATTCTTCGTAACATGAAGATCTCCGAATATGTTATCAATCTTATACTCATTTAAGTTGTGCATCTCCTTTATAGTAGTGACTTTAACCTTCCAACTAGGAGATAGAGATTTGAGCACTCTTCTATTCTTTTCATTTTGAGTATAATTCTTTCCAAGTTGAGATAACTCATCGATAATACGAGTAAATCTTGTTTCCATATCGATGATATTTTATCCTTCTTGGAGTTTAAAGTTCTCGTACTCTTGGATCAATGTATCCATTCGAGAATCTTTTATATCAGTAGTTCCTTCATAGGCTACCACTAATTTGTTCCACATTTCTTGTGTCGACTTGTAAATATTTACTCTTTTATATTCTTATTCTGCAAGTGCACTTGTGAGAACCATTTCCACCTTGGTGGCTATATTTATTGTGGCTTCTTCCTCTAAGTTGTATTCACTAACTTTCTTTTTGACAATGATGTCATCGACAGTTTTGGTAGGAATGCGAACACCGTCTTCGATAGCCATCCAAACTTTGACTCCTTGAGATCTAGCATAAATGCGAAACCTCATTTTCCATGTTGCAAAGTTGGTGCCATCAAATAGAAGAGGTCGTGAGCTAGACAGACCTTCACCACAACTAAAAGGATTAATATACACCATTCCGGATCACTTTTTGTTATGCCTGTAAATCTACAAATCACTTAACAAACACTTTAAAAAGCACCGCTCTGATACCAATTGTAAGGTCCCGTAAGAGGGCTATTTTAAGCTAGAAGGGGGTTTGAATAGCTTAATTACCAATTTAAAAAATGTTATGGTATTTTAAAATAATTTATCCCTTTTTAAATCTTTATCGACTGCTTACGCAGTTTATATGTGCGGAAAATAAAGTGCAAGGAAAGAAAATACCATACGGTGATTTTATCCTGGTTCGCGATGGCTCAACCTCTAATAGATTCGCTCACCCCTACGTCCAGTCCCCGAGCTCCTCTCCTGGACTCGGGATTTTCCTTATAATAACTCGTTCCTTTAGTAGGCGGAGAAGCCTTTACACCCTTACAAGTATTTGTCTTGGTGCGTAACACAAGGGTCACCACCTCAAAATAAATGTAATACCTACACAACTTATCTTAGACAATAACTCCCCGCTATTTCTTCAAAGTTCATGCAGAACCTTTTTGTGGACTTGGCTTCCTTAGCTTTTGTTGGTCTTGGATCTTAGTGATCCGGTCTTGGGTCTTTCCTCTTCCTCACGGTGCAAAAACTACTAACTCCCCGTTAGTACGTCTAGGACTTGGGTCTTAGAATGAGAATCACCTCACGTCACTTCACCTCACTACAAAACTAATAAGATAATCCATGAAACAAACCAAGTATAGAAAAGATGGTTTGAACTAGTATGTTACTGTACTAGCCTGTTAGGTCACACACACACACTGTAGAAGGGGGTTGAATACAGTGTTTAGAACAATTAAATCGAATATAAGAACTTAAGTAACAGAAAACAGATTTATTCAACACAATAAACTCTATTACAATAGGGAACTGTCCTCTCTCAGTGATGAACAAATTATCACGAGAGCTGCTAGAGTTACAAAGAATAATAACTTTGATAATCGTAACACTTATAGTGTAAACTCTATGCCTGTGTTCATATACTACATAGTTACAAGATAATCTTCTAATTGATATGGAATATAATTCTGCTTCCTAATATATATGAACTAGTTATCTTTTCTTCCAAGTATTCTATTTTTCATAGAATTCCTTCTTCATTCACAATTCTTTCTGTCTTAGTCTCGATCTTCTTTCCTTTCAATCAGCCGCCTGCCTTATCTGAAATTCATCTTAAGTCCTGATATTATCTCCTGATAAATATCTTCTGAACCTTAAGTTCTGATATCTTAAGTTCTGTCTTCAGTATAAGTGCTGATTTCCTGTTAAGTACTGATTTGTCCTGTTAGGTAAGTTCTGAAAACTAAACACAAATCATATTACACATGATATTATCAAATATATCTAACAATCTCCCCCAACTTGTAAATTAGCATAATATACAAGTTCAACAGATATGTGATGATGTCAAAAACATTAAGTACAAATGCATGAGAATTTGACTAGATAACTACAACTTATAGTCCTTTTAGCTTTACCATCTTTAACTTTTGATAACAGCTTCAGTCTGTATAAACTTCAGAATTTAAGTAGTTGTGGATTTTTGACTTGGCTTCAACTTTCAATTTCTTCTGATCTCTTTGATATCAGGAGTTGTCCTGAGATAGTTCTTCAACAAACATCTCTCTGTATATTCAAGTTCATTGACCATCCTCCTTTTAGCATTTATCAATTCAGCTGTATCTTCTCCAGTTTGAAAAATAGCTGCTCTGAGATCATTTATCTTAGCTTTTCTTATCTCCTGATCTAGTCTAATCAGATATGCCTTGTCAGACTCTAGATTGAATTCCACAGCCTTATATTCCAAAAAAGTAGTTATAATCCTAGCAGAGTTGGGCTTCATATCGACAATATCACCTTTGTGATCTCTGTACTTGGGATAGTATGTGCTGTCAGACTTTACAGAATAAAGCTTCTTCTGTCTTTGAATTTAAGACTTTAAATATCATGCAACACTATCTGTTAATCTGTCTTTCACTTGAAGTAGGAATAGAACATGTTCCAGTTCTTCAAAATACTTCAGTCGTATAGCATTTTTCTTAATCTGGTATACCCTTCCATCTGTCATAAAATATAACAAGATATGTTCTTTCAAGAAGATATGGTAAACCATTTGTACAGATTCAAGTCGATTCAATCTTTCAGGAGTTGCTCCAACACCTGGTTCACTTAAGGAAGTTGGATCATTGGTAGTGTTTTGTACTCTTATTTCATCAGAACTACCCAACCCAGATTTATCTCTTGCTTCCTTTCCTGTAATAACTCTTGCTTCAAAACCACTTGTTGCAGTCTTCGAAGGTTGAGTCTGTTTAGCTTTGGTGAATCCTGGTAGGAGTATGTTTGAAGGTTTAACATAAGCAATGTCAGAGGTTTCCTTTTCCTTATCTTCTGATATCAAGCCAACTTGAGCTATGTCAGAGGTTGATTGTTTCTCTGTCATATCAGAACTTACTATATCTTGACTCTGAACAACATGAGCCATGTCAGAGGTTGCTTGAAAAATCTTCTTATGCATCAGAGTAATATTATCATCTGCTTTATCATTATTTATTTCTTCATCCATGACTGGCATATAAACCTTTACAGGTTCATCAACTTTTTCTTTGCCCTTGGACCTTGGATCAATTTCCATTTATGATTTGGCCTTGGTTGCCTCAGAACTTGTTCTTTCCTTTATCACAATACCCTTAGGCTTTGGAAATTTCTTTTCAACAATAGAAGCTTCAAATTTTGTCTTGACACCTTCTGCTTTGAGTCTAGATTCTTCTTCCTTTAGACTCTCAAAGTCCATTCCTGGATTTTCTTTAAGAAATAACTGCTTTGAAATTTCTTCATCAAGTTCTAGATATTCACCAGAACTTATCATTTTACCAGTATCAGAACTTATTCTTCTCCCAGTATCAGAACTTGTTCCTTGACTTGTAATTCTAGCTTTACTTGACGAAAGTCCTTTGCCTTGACCTTGACCTCTACCCTTATCAGAGTTTCCCTGATCATCATTTCCATCATCCTTTCCTTTCAGTGTCTGAATAGATTTGTATTTGGACTTAATCACTTTCTCCCCTTTTTGGCATCAGCAGGTAATAGAAGAGAGACAAGCAATTCCACTGATGATTGGATCTCATTGAGTTGATTTTGGTGAGAATCTTGATTCTTCAGAATTTCTTCAATTTGAGCTTGTTGCTTCTCCTGAGTTTTCTCAATGTAGGCAATTCTTTCAAAGGCTGGCTTGAAAAATCTGTTCTTTTCAATTTTCACATTCATATCTTGATGGATCAAGTTTTCTTGAATTTTATTCACCTTGTCATGAGTTATTGAGTATTGACCTTGAAGGTGTCTTGTACTCAATTCAGTAACTCTCAGTTGTGCCTTGAAATCATCATTTATCAGTATTTCATCAGCTTTTGCAAGATGCTCAGTAAGAATCTTTTCAAAAGGAACAAAACTAACTGAGTTCCATTCTTTAGTCCACTCCTTTCCTCTAGGAGTTTCACTCCAAGGTACTGGTGCTTCCCCTGTAACAAACTTCTTGACTACATCAGCTTTATGAACAGTTTGTTGAGGTGCATGTCTTGATGGACCAGCTGCATCAACATCTAAATTAGCAGCAGCTTCACTAGTAGTTTCTTCATTAGTAACATCCGAACTTGTAGATCCTGCAGTATCAGCATCCTCTGATAAAATAGCAGTATGTGAGCCTATAGAGGCTTTAACATTTTCCTCTAAATTCTGATCTGCAGCCAGGTTCTGATCAACATTCAAAAGTGATATTGTTTGTGGAGTGAATTGAATTGGTGGAGCTTCCAAGGACAAAACCTCAGGCACAATTAGGTTATGAATATCAATTTCAGCACTTGTACCTGGTTCTTCAGTATGTACTGGATCAACCACAGGTGACATATGAGGTGTAGGTATTTTAGCTTGAGCAGTTTCATGTTGTGTAGAAGGAGGTAATTCTATAACAAATGGTTTTGTTGAGATCAGAGATTCCTGATCCCCTTCCTTAGCTGCTTCCACTACATCTTCTGAATCTGACTCAACTATGTCCCTATGAGCTCTCTGTTTCTTTAATTTCCCCAAAGGTGGAGACACTGCAGGAGCTTTATCATCAAAATTTAATTTTCTAAGCCTTTTGAGGGGCCTAGAACTCCCAGTTACAGTATCTTTCTGAGAAGAAACCTTCTCAGCTTCTACAATAACAGGTTCTAATATTGGAACCTGTTCCTCAACATCTGATTCATCTCGCAGAATAATTCTCCTTCTCTTCTGTTGAGTCTGAGGTACTTTCTTAATCCTCTTGGGTTTGGAAGATGAAGGCTGCACTATAGGATCAGAAGGTTGAGGTTGAGAATGTTGAGGTGTTTGTGTAGAGGTTGTAGGTGTTGATGGATGAGGTTCTGATGGTTGGACATCAGGATATACTTCAGTATATTTAACCGAATCATAGGTCATTAAGGCTTGTTTGACAGATAAAGGAACTAGGAGGGGTCTTAACACAGCCTTCTTATTATCAATAGATAATAAGTCATTAAAAGCTCTTTTAGCTAGTCTGAATGGTGTTATTAATTCACTAGCAGATTGGGGCTTATCATCACAACAAAAACTATAGATAAGCTGACAGAATCTAGTAAAATAAATAGTATTTCTATCTTCTATCATTCTATCCCCAATAAAAGCTAAGACAGCACTTGCATAATCAAAATCAGTTTGATTAATGATACCATACCCGATTTGTTGGCTGAATATGGGGATTGCATCAAAATTAGAGCATTTGTTTGCAAAAGCCTTGGTTATGCTGTCAAAGAAGAAACTCCATTCCCTCCTTATGAAAGATCACTTCAACTGACCCAGCTTTGCCAATGTCCTCTCATACCCCACACTAGCCATCATGTTTTGAAGAACTGGCTCTTCAACAGTAGAATAAATACAGTTCTCAGGAAGCTGTAGTGCTTGTCGGACCGTAGCCAATGTCACAACATGCTCATCCTCCTCTGATGAAAAACATAATACTTGGGGACCCTTGAGCACCACCATCATCATATACTCCGCTTCTCCAGAACTCCAGCACTTGAGTACCAGAGACTACATCAGGTGCGGTCAGAGCGTACCCAATATCAGAACTAGCAAGAAAGTCCTGAATGAAATGAAATTCTGATGGGGCTTCTGACTTGCTAAGAATAGCGGAGAAATTATTAGGAACAAACTTAGCTCCATCAAAAATTACATCTTTTGGTGCCATCTCTGTAAGAAATTCATTGAATAAGAGAATGTTCGCAAAGTGTTTATAAAAAGTCCTGAGAGAAAAACAACTTCAGAAAATAAAAGAGAGAGGGAGAGAGAGAGAGAGAAAGAAAAAGAGATTTAGAATAGAAAAGTAAGTAAAAGATTAGAAAATCTTTCATCTCTCATATATATACTTTCTCCACTCAACAGTCATATTTTTGAAGCATATGATACACTTTACACCTGACACCATTTGAACAGTCAGTAAACGGTTAGAATGAGAGTTAATGGGCACGTAAAATAAGCAATAATTACCGTGCACATGCAATTTTTTAGGACATACAAGTTAACCACTAACCCACAATGATTATGACTGTTTTATCTCACATTAACCAATATTCTGTAAAAATATTATCGTTCAAGTAATGACCAAAAATAAACCAAGTAAATAAATACTGTCACGTCTGCATCAAAACTTGATAATTATCAGGATTTAAAAGTCATCAGAATATGGCTCCTTAACTCAAAAAGTGAATGTGTATTCCTGTAATTCTTCACATAAATACTGATATGGTTTCATCAGAACTTAATCATCAGAACTTCCATCAGAACTTGTCCTCCGAATTTATGCAATCTGACACATAAACTGTTAATCTAAAACAACATTTATCACCACAGTAATTTTCATCATTCATATGGAGTGTATGTGTGTGCATTAAGCTAAATATCAGACAAAGAGTAAAGTCTGATTTACTTCAGTACATCTTAGAAATAAGGCATAACTAAGAACTTTGCTCACAATCTGTCATTATTCTGAAGCCTACTATTGAATGAGTTCATGTATGAGTCCATCTCAACTGTTTTGTGCTCATTTTATGCATCTTTTGAAATTCTATTTTACAGTGGCTTCTCAGTGTAAGTGAGTCACGACTGCTTATCATAATTTATGCTGTTATCAGAGTATTTCTCCAGTAATCATACAGTTTGAAAAGTCACCAAGAAAATTTTATTTTGCTTTTCTAATGCATATTACTTAATACCATCAATGCACTTGGGTCTTCCATTCCACATTTTTACTTGTGAAGATATCTGCTAGTTGTTGATCTGTGGGAACAAAATACAATTCCACTGTACCTTCATCCACATGTTCCCTTATGAAGTGGTACCTAATGCTGATGTGCTTTGTCATTGAGTGCTGAACTGGATTACCTGTCATAGAAATAGCACTTTGATTATCACAGTAAATATGGATATTAGAAAATTCTAACCCATAATCCAGTAACTGATTCTTCATCCAAAGAATCTGTGCACAACAGCTTCCTGCAGCAATATATTCTGCTTCTGTAGTTGATGTGGAAATTGACTTCTGTTTCTTGCTAAACCAAGAAACCAATCTGCCTCCAAAAAATTGGCAGCTTCCACTTGTGCTTTTCCTGTCAATTTTGCATCCTACAAAATCTGCATCTGAGTAACCTATTAGCTTAAAATCTGATTCTCTAGGATACCACAATCCCAGATCAGCTGTACCCTTAAGGTACTTGAAAATTCTTTTCACAGCTGTTAAGTGAGGTTCTCTTAGATCTGCTTGAAATCTTGCACAAAGACAAGTAGCATACATGATATCAGGTCTACTTGCAGTTAGATAGAGTAGTGAGCCAATCATACCTCGATAATCAGTAATATCTACTGATTTACCAGTATCCTTATCCAACTTAGTTGCAGTGGCCATATGAGTGGATGCACTTGAACAATCCTGCATTCCAAATTTCATCAACAAATTTCTAATGTACTTCGATTGACAAATAAAAGTTCCTTCTTCATTCTGCTTGACTTGAAGGCCCAGAAAATAGTTAAGTTCTCCCATCATACTCATTTGATATCTTGACTGCATCAGTTTGGCAAACTTCTTACAAAGTCTGTCATTTGTAGAACCAAAAATGATATCATCAACATATATTTGCACCAAAAGTAAGTCATTTCCATGGTTGAGGTAGAACAGTGTTTTGTCAATAGTTCCTCTATTAAATCCACTTTCCAAAGAAACTGAGCTAAAGTCTCATACCATGCTCTTGGAGCTTGCTTACGGCCATAAAGTGCTTTATCAAGCCTGTAGACATGATTTGGAAATTTGGGATCTACAAAGCCTGGAGGTTGTTCAACATATACTTCCTCTCCCAATTCTCCATTAAGAAAAGCACTTTTCACATCCATTTGAAAGACTTTAAACTTCTTGTGAGCAGCATAAGCCAAAAATATCCTTATGGCTTCCAATCTAGCAACTGGTGCAAATGTTTCATCATAATCAATTCCCTCCTGTTGAGAGTATCCTTTTGCAACCAACCTTGCTTTGTTCCTTGTAATTATGCCGTCACTGTCAGTTTTGTTTCTGAATACCCATTTTGTACCAATAACTGATCTGTTCCTTGGTCTTGGCACTAGGGTCCAGACTTTATTTCTTTCAAATTCATTTAACTCTTCTTGCATTGCTTGTACCCAATCAGCATCTTGAAGAGCTTCTTTCACTTTCTTTGGTTCAGTCTGAGAAAGAAAAGAATGATAAAGATATTCATTTGATGTAGCTGTTCTAGTTCTGACACCTGCATCAGGATTTCCAATAATTAAGTCAGGTGTATGTGCTTTAGTCCACTTCCTTGCAGATGGAAGATTTTCTCTAGAACTGGATGCTCCCCCATGATCCATGATGTCTCCATCAATATTTTCTGATGCTCCCCCAGAACTTATGATCTCTGAGTTGGATCCTTCATTATTTGAGTTTCCAGAAATATCAGAACATGAGTTTTCAGAATTATCAGAACTTGGCCCATCAGAACTTGAAGAGCCTATTGTAGGTTCTGATGCTTTTTGAGATGTGGTTGGATCTTCAGTATGCTCCCCCTGCACATGTACATTTTCCTTAGGCATAGTCACCACAGTTTCAATAACATCAGAGTTTAATCCATCAGAGTTTGCAGTATCAGGATTTATAGAATCAGAATTTAAAACTTCATTTTCGAATCTCAGCTGATCATGATCATTGAGATCTTCAAGTCCAGTAATCTTCTTATCATTAAAAGAGACATTGATAGATTCCATGACAACCCTTATTCTTAAATTGTAGACTCTGAAAATTCCTTCATCAGCTTTTAGATCAAATTTGGATAGCTATTCAGGATGAGTCTTAAGAACAAAACACTTGCATCCAAATACATGAAAATACTTCAGATTTGGCTTCTTTTTCTTCACCATCTCATATGGTGTTTTTCCATGTTTGTTAATGAGTGTTGCATTCTGAGTAAAACAAGCAGTCTGCACAGCTTCAGCCCAAAAGTAGGTTGGCAACTTTGCTTCATCAAGCATAGTTCGTGCAGCTTCAATAAGAGTTCTATTCTTTCTTTCAACAACTCCATTTTGCTGTGGAGTTCCAGGAGCAGAAAATTCCTGCTTTATTCCATGGTCTTTGCAGAACTCTTCCATAATCAAATTCTTGAACTCAGTGCCATTATCACTCCTTATGATCTTCACAGAATCTTTGACCAATTTATCCAGTTGCTTGACACGATCAATCAAGATAGATGCAGTTTCACTTTTTGTGTGCAAGAAATACACCCATGTGTATCTGGTGAACTCATCCACTATGACCATATCATATTTCTTCTTTGTAATAGACATGACATTAACTGGACCAAATAGATCAACATGTAGTAGGTGATAAGGCTCAAGAATTGATGATTCAGTCTTGCTCTTGAATGGAGATTTTCTTTGTTTTGCTTTTTGACATGAATCACAAAGGCCATCAGGAGCAAATACTAATTTTGGCAGTCCTCTCACAAGATCTTTCTTGACTAGTTCATTTATATTGTTAAAATTTAAATGAGAGAGTTTCTTGTGCCAATCTCAGCTTTCTTCAATTGATGCTCTGCTCAACAGACAGATTGCAGAACTATCAGTACTTGTTGAAAGCTTGGCTTCATAAATGTTACCATGTCTGTATCCTTTCAGAACAACTTTTCCTGTAGATTTGCTTACAACTTAACAGTGTTCTTCAAAGAAATCCACATGATAACCTCTGTCACAGATTTGACTCACACTCAGCAGATTGTGTTTAAGTCCTGAGACCAGAGCTACTTTTTCAATGATGACATTCCCAAGATTGATATTGCCATATCCCAGAGTTTTTCCAATGTTGCCATCTCCATAAGAAACACCTGGGCCAGCTTTCTCCACAAAGTCTGATAGCAGGGCTTTTTTCCAGTCATATGTTTTGAACATCCACTGTCCAGAACTAGGATGTTCTTCCTGTTGCCCTGCAATCACAAAGACCACTAATGATTAGTTTTAAGGACCCAGACTTGCTTGGATCCTTTGGCCTTTTTAAGTTTGTTAACATTTGCAGCGGATTTAGCATCAGAGTTTATGTTAACAGTTTCATTATCAGAATTTGCAATATCAGACTTTGCATCAGAACTTATACTAGAAGGAATAATGCTAACTTTCTTTACAGAAGGTTTTATTTGATAATAATCATAGTACAGACTATGATATTCCTTACAAGTATAAATGGAATGCCATAAACTACCACAATGAAAACAAGGATTTTGTGGCTTATATCTAATAGACTGACTCTTAACTCTTGATTTTAAAGGTAAGGCATTTATATTCTTATTCTTCCTGCAAAAAGAAGCCAGATGGTTAGAATTTCCACAGTTATGACATGTTTTTCTAGGAGCATTAGGAACAGGCTTATAATTGTTACTTTTGTTCACACCTTCCTTTCCATTCCTATTTTTCCTAGGTGGCTTTACCTTGTTTACATTCTTAACATCTTTCAGCTTATGCTTAAGCTGCTTCTTAGTCATTAAGCCTATGTTAACTTCAGTTGGCTTATCCTATTTAGGTTTGTCAGAGGTTACTTTCTCCTTAACTTCTGATTTATCAATATCAGACTTTGCAGTTACAAACTTAACAGGATTTACCTTTGGTTTTTGTTTAACAACTATAGGCTCAGTTTCTACAGTTCCCTTACTGTTCTTACCATCTCTATAACCTAAGCCCTCTTTCCAGTTTCCACTACTAAGAATATCCTGAGTTGCTTTACCAGAGTTAGTCCAAGTCCTGATAATCTCTCTTTCCTTTTCTAACTCAGTTTTTAGAGATTCATTCATTTTTAACACTTCATCCCTAACATAAAAGGCATCATCTCTATCTTTTTGAGTTTGATGGAACATGACTAACTCTTTTTCTAAATAATCATTCCTCTTTTTATAAGCAAGATTTTCAGAAGTTAATCTTTTACATGTTAAAGTTTGGTCTTTATAACTAATGAACATGGTCTTAAGATATCTTCTCAACTCAGTAATATCATCAGTATGAAAGGCATAAGTAGTTTGAGGTACCTTTAAGTCAGCAGTATCAGAACTGCTATAAACATTTGCCATCAAGGCATAGTTTTCCTCATCCTCAGAATCTGAAGCATCTGACCAGCTTTTCTTCTTTGTGACAAGAGTCTTGCCTTTGTCACTTTTCCCTTTTCTGCAATCTGGAGATATGAGGCCTTTCTCACCACAGTTGTAGCATTTAACATTTGAGTAATCTCCTCTGTCAGATTTTCCTCCTTTGCCTTCAGATTTTTTGAAAACTTTCTTATCAGAACTTGCACCTTTCCTGGAAAACTTTTTTCCTCTCCTGAATTTCCTGTATGCAATCTTTGTGATCCCTTTCACCATTAGAGCACACAGCTTCATCATCTCCTCATCAGGGTCCATCTCAGGTATACTTTCAGTTTCTGAGTCATCATCACTATCAGAACTTGATGACTCAGTATCAGACTTTGTGATGAGAGCCTTTCCCTTGCCTTTCCTTGAGGCGGCTTCTTTGGGACTTTCTTCCTCAGCCACAAATGCAACTATCCTTGACTTTCTTCCATTCCTCTTGCTTCTTTGTTCCATCTCAAGTTCATGAGTCTTGAGCATCCCATAAATTTCATCAAGAGTTGTTTCATCAAGATTATAGTTGTCTCTTATTATTGTGGCCTTCAAATCCCATCTTTAAGGAAGAGCTAACAGGAATTTAAGATTTGAATCTTCAATATCATACTCTTTGTCGACTAGTGACAAATCATTCAAGAGTTTGACAAATCTGTCATATAAATCAGTTAATGACTCATCAGGCTTTGAGTCAAAGTGCTCATACTCTTGAGTGAGTATCGTCTTCCTGTTCTTCTTGATTGAATCAGTTCCCTGACACCTTATTTTTAAAGCATCCCATATCTCTTTTGCAGTCTTGCATTTAATTACCCTGTTTGATATGACATTATCAATGGCACTATGCAGCAAGTGTCTTACATTTGCATCCTTTACAATCGATGAGATATCTTTAGCAGTATAATCACTTTTCTCCTTTGGTACAGACTCTGTTGGCTGACCTGCAACTTCCACAGAGAGTTTGGTTGGCATATGTGGTCCTTCATAAATCCTGTCGAGATATTCTGGATCTGTAGCTTCCAGAAACATAGCCATCTTCACTTTCCATATGGAATACTCAGAAGGTTTCAACATGGGAACTCTTATAGTCTCATATCGACGATGAGTTACGGTTTTTGGAGGTTCTTCAGTTTTGGTGGGCTTGGTTGGAGTTTCTTCTTCAGACATGATTGATTTTGGATCTTAAACTGTTTGTGTGTTAACAGAAGGCTCTAATACCACTTGTTAGGTCACACACACTGTAGAAGGGGGTTGAATACAATGTTTAGCACAATCAAATCGAATATAAGAACTTAAGTAACAAAAAATAGATTTTATTCAACACAATAAACTTAGTTACAATATGGAACTGTCCTCTCTCAGTGATGAACAAATTATCATGAGAGCTGCTAGAGTTACAAAGAATAATAACTTCGATAATCGTAACACTTATAGTGTAAACTCTATGCCTGTGTTTATATACTACACAGTTACAAGATAATCTTTTAATTGATATGGAATATAATTCTGCTTCCTAAAATATATCAACTAGTTATCTTTTCTTCCAAGTATTCTATTCTTCATATAATTCCTTCTTCATGCACAATTCTTTCTCTCTTAGTCTCGATCTTCTTTCATTTCAATCAGCCACCTGCCTTATCTGAAAGTCATCTTAAGTCCTGATATTATCTCCTGATAAATATCTTCTGAACCTTAAGTTCTGATAACTTAAGTTCTAATATCTTAAGTTATGTCTTCAGTATAAGTGCTGATTTCTAGTTAAGTACTGATTTGTCCTATTAGGTAAGATTTGAAAACTATACACAAATCATATTACACATGACATTATCAAATATATCTAACATAGCCCACAAATAGTATCTATCCAAATAAGAATATTAAAACTAATTAGTTATACTTGACTTAGGATAATACAAGATAGTCAAATATATTTATAATTACTCCATTATAGATAAATTAGATAGGTGGAGTAATATGAGAAGTCTGTTTATATAAAGCACTTATGGCTTATGACTTCTTTAGTATTCTTCTTCTTTTGATTATGTATTTATAGATTGAAGAATACTTTTAATTACAACTTCGGAGTTGTAATTTACCTTTAAGTATATCAACTTAAAGTTTTAAGGTATACTTGTATATTGACGATTATATGGTCAAAGTATACTCTTTTAACTTCAAGCACGGTTTATAAGATTTATGAGTCTTAGCCAAGATCCAAATAAGTTAAGTGCAAGTAATTGGCTTAAGATTGTGCTTTCGAAGTTTGGACGAATAATTACGAGTATTTTATAGATATAGTATTATAACCCCACGGAACACTGAAGATGTTAGAAGGGGAGTATACGATTTGCCTCGTAATTGTTTATATACATGATATGTGTTATCCAAGATCCAATTAAATAGCGTGAAATTAATTGGCTAACTCGTGGATTTGATTCGTCCTTAAATTTAACGGATGATTACGAAGTATTTATAGATCGAGTTATAATCCCCCGGAACACTAAAGATGTTAGAAGGGATTAAAACTATGCTTTGTAATAATTTATATGCAAGAAATATGTTAGTCAAGATCTAATTAAATTAAGTGCAAATAATTGTCTAACTCGTGAACTTAATCCGTTTTGATATTTGATAAATTATGAAGTATTTATAGATCGAGTTATAGTCCCCCGGAACGCTAAAGATGTTAGAAGGGATTTAACTTTAATTCGTAATATTTTATGTGCATGAATAATTGTTAGCCAAGATCCAATAATAAAATTAATTGGCTAATTCGCGAACTTGGGTCAAATATAATCTCCATGTTGGAGATGAAGTACTTTTGTTTATAGGTCTTCTTCTTGAGATGATTTATGTGAAGATCAATTACTTATTCGAATTCTGAGTTCGAATCTTAGTTTTCTTGGGAACTTTGTTTATAAGAGATCTTGTATTAGAGCTTAAGATGAAGTAGAGAAATTAAGTACAACTCAAATAAAAACTCAAATAAGAAGGTAATAGTTACCACTTTTGAGAAACGGTCGGAAAAGTTTGCCGGAAAAATTCTTCGGAGGTTCGACCGGATTTTAGCACTTTTGTCGAACTTGGGAAGCCCTTCGAGAGGCCGGGAAGTGGTAGTGAATGAGCTCACTTGGTGGGATGAAGCTAGGTTGGGTGAAGCTAAGCTTGGGTTTCAAAAACCTTGAATATATGTAAGTATATAGAAGAGAGAGTGTGTGTATAGAATTTGAAAGAGATGAAGAGAGGCACTTTCTTGAAAAAACCCCAGCAACTTTGTGGCTCTTTAGCTTGAAGAAAATGGGTTTGGGTGGGGGTTTATTTATAGGAGAAGTTGGGTGGATTGAATGGTGGAGATTTGAGGAAAATGGATGAGGGATGTTGTATGTCACATGGATTGATGACATGGAAAGTAGGTTGTGTTTCTTTGATATAGCCATATAAGATAAATAACTTTATGGGACCAAAAAATCAGCTGATTTATTTTTTTATAAAGTATTTTCCTTTTCGTTTAATCATTGTTTAATCACTTAATTAAGGATTAAATACCATTAGTTATGACCACCTTAAAAACTCCTAAATAAATATCATAAAAAATATTATAATTATTTAAATAATATAAAATGATGTCCTGCAAGTTTTGGTCAACTTTGGTTAATGGTAGCTAGGTCAAACGTGGTCAACTGTGGGACCAACTACCTCGATTTTTGTGCCCGGACAAAAATCTCTAAATATTATAAAATTTTTACCATACTTAAAAAATACCATTTAAATGATCCATACCAAATTTCTAGTCATTCTAGTATATGGAAGTATTTATCTAGATTTAAAATGATTATGTCAGCCTTTTCTTCCGAGTAATAATACCATTGGTCTTGAAATGAAGGAGATAGATCTTTTGACCAAAGTTTTGATTTGAATAAATTCTTAAAATATATTTCCTAATATATAAAATATATCTGGATGATAGGAAATGTGTTTGAGTATTTTTGAATAATTTTCTCTGAGAAATGCTGATTTTTGGAAATGGGAGAAAATTACTGTAAGTATAATTAAATGAATTGCAAAACTGGATATTAATATTCCTACCATGAATATTAATAAAATTATGAATAAAACTCTTTTTGATTGATTTTAGAATATATTTTTGAGCGAATAGTGAAATATTTTTGATATAGCACGAGACTTCCAAAGAATATTTCTATAATATTCCTTTTTCGAGCTTGTTGCCATATTGATGTTGCAACATAGATCTAAGAAATGTCATATCTTGATATTTCTTCTTTGATCATATTGCCTTAGAGATATATTGCATAATAGACATAATTTTGATATTTTCAAAACTGAAATATCTCTTTTATATATGTTTGAAAGAACTGATTTTGCTAGTTTGACTTTTTGACTTTGATTTGGATCAATTAAATTCATGTCCTAATGTAGAGGATCTACGTGTTCTTAATTTTATGTTTAATCGTACAAATACCAAAGTAAATAATATACCAAAGATATCCTTTCATGATGTGAACTTCTGATAGTTTTTGCTTGATATCATCAATTGCTCCTAACACCTAGGAAATAAGATTTCCTTACCTCTTGCAGCTAGGGGCATTGTAAGCCTGGTGGAAAGTTCTTCCAGGATCAATAGACCAACATTCAAGTGTTTTTTGTAGGCTATGGAGAACACGAGCTTTTGCACGACACTTGATATGTTGTCATATCCTGTCTTTCTGCAAGTGAAGGCCCTCACTATAGAATCAAACAAAAAGGACCATTCCTTCCTCAAGTTTGTTATGTTCGAACTTACTAGGTTGATTCTTCCACCATAGTTGATGAAATCCATGAACTCAGCTAGTTCAACCTGTGTTGGCACCTCCACCAGATTTTCAGTTGGACGACTCGAAGCTGCATTCACATCTAGCTCAATGAACTCTATCTATTGGCCTAAAATTGAGCAAGTCACCACCATATATACAGAGTTGTCATGCCTAACTGTCCTCACTACAACTATTGCCCAGAACTCATGCAGGACATCCAAGTACATGATTGGATTAGCAGTTAACATCTGCAAGATAAGATTCAGACAAAAACTTGACAAACCCCTTGAAACTATCAGGAGCTTGGCTAGCATCAGTATAAAGCAAGGTAGTTAGTTCATTCTCGGGGATATCAACTCTAACATTGTTGAGTGCTATTGTTGTTGAGTAAGAGAGAATGGGGAAGAAAAATGAGAGAGAAAGAGCTTGAAACGAGAGAGAAATCAGTTTGGATTTGAAAATTAGGCCATTTAGAGTTCTTGAAGGCGTAAGGATGTGTATGTCGGGATGTCTGGGTATTTATAATAAAAGGTAAATAACTTATCGAGAACTCAATAAATGTTTGGAATTTTCTTATCGAGAAGTCATATAGAGAGAATAGATACATATCAATATGTCATTTTCCTGACTTATCGAGAACTAGAAAATGACTTGTCGAGATGTCAAATAAATACCAAGTTTATCCAAAATGGACTGAATTGTTTCCAAATTTTTGATGAATAAATCAAAATAAATCAGAATGATTTTTTCAAAAGTATTTTACCAAAATAATTTATTAAATTAAATTATCTCATTTCTGAGTTATTTATAAGTCTAAAATTTTACTGTAGAGAACTCTGTAAGTTAAAACTTATAGAGAACTCTACAATGACTTATCGATAAGTCATAATGAAGCTTATCGAGAAGTCCCTCAAGAAGTCAGAAAATCGACTTATTGAGAACTCACTCGAGAAGTCTTAAAATAACTTATCGATAAGTCAGTTAGACTTATCGAGAACTCAGTTCTCTATATACTTTTAATTACTTTGATTCTTCCTTATGCTAATTTTACATATTGAAAATGCAAATCCAGATTTAGACAGTTTTCTTAGAATTTGAAAAATTCCAAGCTAAATTTTGACTTTTGAAAAATAAATATGCAGAGATTTCTGAAATATTTATAATTCATATTCCAGTAAATTTCCAATTAAATAAAATTATTTTTTATTTACTAGACATTAATCTGCTATAAAATATTAGCCGCGTTCTTGCCTTAGAATGCAGAATTTAACATTCCAATGTCAGCTAAATGTTTTTCTATTGGAACAAAAATTAGCTCAATGGTACCATTTGCAACATGTTCTCTAATAAAATGGTACCTTACATCAATGTGCTTTGTTCTATAATGATTAACTGGATTAGCCTTAATAGATATAGCACTAGTATTGTCACATATAATTGGAATTTTGTGCAACACTAGGCCATAATCCATTAGCTGATTTCTAATCCAAAGCACTTGAGCATAGAAACTTCCAGCAACTACGTATTCAGCTTCAGCTATGGAAGTTGACACGGATTATTGTTTCTTGCTATACCAGGATACAAGTCTTTGTCCAAGAAATTGACAGCTACCACTAGTGCTCTTTCTGTCAACCCTTCATCCAGCAAAATCTACATATGTGTATCCAATAACTTCAAAAACAGTTTCCTTAGGATCCATAATCCCAAGTTTGGAGTCCCCTTCAAGTATCTAAAAGTTCTCTTCACATCCATCAAATGTGATTCTTTTGGATTAGCTTGCAATCTTGCACATAGACATGTTGTAAACATGATGTCTAGTCTACTTGCAGTTAAGTACATCAAAGATCCAGTCATTCCTCTATAACATGAAATATCTACACTTTTTCCCTTTTTATCCTCATCTAACTTTGTAGCTGTGGACATAGGTGTAGATGCAGGTGAATAATCAACCATACCAAAAATTTTCAATAAATCTTTGACATACTTAGTTTGGCTGATGAAGATTCCATCACTTCTTTGACTGACTTGAAGTCCAAGAAAGTAACTCAATTCCCCCATCATACTCATTTCATATTCACTCTGCATAAGCTTAGAGAATCTTCGACATAGCTTTTTATTTGTAGAATCAAAGATAATATCATCCACATAAATATAAACTAGGGTCATATCATCACCATGCTTCTTGTAGAAGATAGTCTTGTCAATAGTACTCTAGTTAATCCATGCTTAATTAGAAATTATGAGAGTGTGTCATACCAAGCTCTAGGTTCTTGTTTTAGTCCATAGAGAGCCTTGAGTAACTTGTATACAAAATTTGGAAATTATGGATCTTCAAAGCCAGGTGGCTGTTGCACATAAACTTCTTCTTCCAATTCACCTTTAAGGAATGCACTTTTCACATGCATTTGATACACCTTGAAATTGGAGTGTGCAGCAATTGCAAGAAAGATCCTTATTGCTTCAAGTCTTGCAACTGGATCAAAGGTTTCATCATAATCAATTCCTTCCTCCCGTGAGTAGCTTTTTACAACCAACCTTGCTTTGTTTCTGGTGACAATTCCATTTTCATCCATTTTGTTCCTAACACCCACTTTGTTCAAATTATACTCCTGTTTTTTGGTACACGAACCAATTTTCAAACTTTTTTCCTTTCAAACTGATTTAGCTCTTCTTGCATAGCAGATATCCAATCAGGATCAAATAGAGCTTCTTCAGTTTTCTTTGGCTCAACTTGTGAAAGAAAACATGCATGAAGACATTCATTTGCAGTTATATTTCTAGTCCTCATTCCAGCATTGGGATCTCCAATATTTGCATCTGCATTGTGACTCTTATCCCATTTCCTTGTGTGAGTTTGCTTACTTATGTTTTCTGCTTTTCTTCATCATTTGTATGACTTCCATAATTTTTTTTCTTTCTCCCCTGAGTTTGTGGTATCAAATTCAGGTGTTTGAGATGAACTTCCATTCTCATGATTCACTTGATTATTAGACTCTTCATCAATTCTGTGGTTGTGTTGACTTCAGCTTTATCCTCAGAATTACTATCTCAGCTTCATTTTCACTAAGGCATTCCAAGCCTGGACATTTGTCATCATCAAAAGTAACATCTGTGCTTTCCATAATTTTCTTCTGTTCAATCACATAGACTTTGTATGCTGTTCTCTCCAATGAATATCCCAGAAAAATTGCCTAAAAAATTTAGAGTCAAATTTTCCCATATATTCAGAGTTGTCCTTTAAAACATAGCACTTGCTTCCAAACATATGAAGATTCTTCACATTGGGCTTTCTTTTAGACAAGATTGAGTAAGGTAACTTGCCAAGATTTTTGTTAATAAGATATCTATTTTGAGTATAGCATGCAGTGTTCACAGCTTCTTCCTAAAAACTTGTTGGCAGTTTTGCATCTTGCAACATTGTTCTAGTAGCCTCTACTGGTGTTCTATTCTTTCTCTCAACTACCCCATTTTGCTGAGGTGTTCTAGCAGCTGAGAATTCTTGAACAATGCCCTTGTCTTTGCATAATTCAGTTAAGGTTGCATTCTGAATTTTGTTCCATTATCACTCCTTAATCTTTTCACACAATTCTGATCTTCAGCCTGCTTCTCTACCTTCTTGATGTGTTCAATTATAATATGGAGTTTCATCTTTTAGAGTGCATAAATTTTACCCATATGTATCTTGAGTAGTCATCCACCATCACAAGTGTATACTTCTTTCTTGAAATTGACAGGACATTAACTGGTCCAAATATTTCCATGTGAATGAGTTGCAAATGTGCACTTATAAAATTCACAGTTTTACTCTTGTGACTTGATTTCTTCATTTTTCCTTTTTGACAAGCTTCACAAACTTCATTCTGAGCAAACTCCAGATTAGGCATGTCTCTCACTAACTCCTTTTTGACTAGATTGTTGATTCCCTTAAAATTCAAGTGAGACAGTTTCTTATGCCATAATTTGCTTTTCTCTATAGATGCCTTGGTGTAGAAGCAACAAATTCCATCCTCATTTATTGAGTCCAAGTCTGCAACGAATAAGCTTCCTTTCCTTGCTCCTTTTAGAGCAACTTCACCAGTCTTTTTGCTGATAAAACTGCATTCTTCTTTGTCAAATGAAACCTTGAATCCTTTTTCTGCAAATTGACTGACACTGAGAACATCCACTTCAAGACTAACTACCAGTGCTACATCTTCTATGACAACATTTCCAAAAATCAATTTGCCATATCCTATTGTGAAACCTTTGTTGTTGTCTCTAAAAGTCACTAATGGGTCATCCTTCTCCTCAAACTGTGATAGCAGCACCTATTATATGTCTTTAGCATCCACTATCTGTGATCCATATGACTTTCTTCCTTTTTCCCTGCACACAATGAGGATTAAGTGTGTTTAGCAACCCAAGCAGTGTTGGGTACTTTCTTCTTGTTAACAGAATGAGCAGAAGTAGAATGAGTTGTTTCAGAAAGAATAGTGTTCATGGACTGTTGTGCATTCTCCCTTTTTGATGCAGACCCAACATTTACTTCTTTGAGGTCTACTCTCAGCTTATGGCAACTTTTCATCACTTTCAAGTTGCAAGGGATGCAATCAAAATTGTCATGGAATGTGTAGGGATTATTTGCATTTGCTTCATTGTACTTGCATGCTCCTTCTACTGGCTTGCTAAAAATCTTTTTACAAAGGTGAGTTAGATGATTCACTGAGCCATATTTTTGACATTGTTTCCTTGGAGCATCTGCAACAAATGCAAAGTTGCTGGTTTTGTTTATCCCAATCTTTTCATTTATATTCTTCTTCTTCTTTCTTGCATTTTCAATTTTTACTTCCTTAACATATGTCTTGGAATCTTGGTTGACCATGGGCTTCTTTTCAACTTTGGAAGTTGGAGTTGTTTCTGCATTTTTTTTAATTGTCTTCATCATCAATTTCTTGCTTTATGATCAAATATTCCTCACTGAATTCTACTTCACATGCTTTGAACATAGGTGAACCAACCTTTCTCAGCATAGCTGGGAAATCTTCATTTTCAGTTGCTTTTCCTTTACCACCTACAACTTTCTTGTTGCTATTCATAGCATCATAATCATGACCAATAGCTATGTTAGCACATGGCTTGTTTTTCTCATGGTATACCAACCAACTTAGATGCATTCCTGAAATATTTTAATTTTACTTTATTTATTTCCAGCTTCTCCCTCAACACAGCTTCAATTTTAGCAGCACACTTCAGCTTGTTTTTCAGATAATCATTTTCTTGCTTGACTGACTCAAGCTCTACAAGCAGCAGATCCAGCTTTTGCTTCACACTCTCCAGCTTCTCATTAGCTTTTGTTAGCCTACCGACTTCCTCAATAGTTGCTACCATGCTAGTGTGTATATGAAACATCTCTACACTCATCTTTTCCACAGTCTCCTTATATTGACGAGAATTTAAATCAATAGTGGTTAGAGTTGGTACCTCTGATTTTGATGTGGATGCTTCTCTATGCTCAAAAATCCATTAGTGCATATTTTCCAACTTTTCATCCTCATCATCATTGTCAGTGTCATCCCAACTCTTTCCTTCTGCAATATAGGCTTTTCCAGACTGTTTCTTCAAGAGAGCTTCATACTTTGCTTCCAGTTCCAAGTAAGCTTTATCCTTCTTCACCTTTTTGGGCTTTCTGCATTAAGTAGCAAAGTGACCCAACTCATGACAGTTGAAGCATCTTATCTTTGATATGTCCACATATCCTTTTTGTAGCCACATTTGCTAGCTGAATTGTACTGAGCTTTTGGTTTCCAATTGTTACTCTTTGAAGATTGTCCATTTATTTTAAAAAACCTTGGCTTCTTGACTCTTATGTTGGAAAATTTCCTAGCCAAGTAAGCCATGGATTGATCCATTTCATCTAGCTCATCCAGGGTGTAATATTCATCTTCCTTCAGCTCCAATACAACTTGCTTCTGAGGTCCTTTGTTCTTTTGTTTCATAGCTTGAATAACTGGAACTTGATCATCTTGCTCATCTTCACTTTCTTCTCTGTCATTTACAATCAAGGCACTGGAACCATCAACAATATGTCCATGATGTGCTTTCAATGACTTTTTTTGCAACATCTCAAGTTCATAAGTTTTCAAGATTCCATATAGAACTTCCAAAGTCATTCTGTTTAGATCTTTTCCTTCTCTAATAGCAGATATTTTCTGTTCAAGATGATCAGGAAGAGCTAGCAGGAATTTTAGGTTAACCTCTCCAACCTCATAATATTTATCATGTAGCTGCAAGTCATTTATCAACTTATTGAATCTCTCAAAAACTTCAGTAATTCCTTCTTTTGGTTTAGCCATAAACTCCTCATACTGAGAAACCAGAATCCTCCTTTGGGTTAACCTAAATTCCTCTGTTCCTTCACACAGGATCTCTATCTTCTCGAATCGGTGGACACCCCAAAAATGCTATGAGGTGTTCGGAAATGGTCGAAGTAGTTGAATAGGAGGATTACTATGACTATAGCCCTTGAGAAATTTACCAAAGACGAAAAAGATTTATTGTTGGGCTTTACTGAGCAAGCCTAACTCCACATTAGTATGATATTGTCCATTTTGGGCCGAGCCCGCACGGATTTGTTTTTGGGCACCTCCCAAAAGGCCTCATACTAATTGGAGTTATCTGGCTGCTTATATTCTAGCAAACTGCCCCTCCCACAAACGATGTGGGACAACTCCTAACAATCTCCCCCTTCACACATCGGGCCCGACATCTGTCGATTCTGCCTCCTTCAGTATGACCAGGCTCCCCCTCGACCCATACTGAAAGTCCATCTGGCTATCTGCTCCCCTAGGCCCATACTGGAATTCCCGTCTGCTTTTTCCTTAAGCCCATTCTGGGGCAAGCCCATCTGCCTCTTCCTAGGTCACTTCTGGAGCCCATTTGAGATTGTTATGGACCGTTTATAACCTGAAGCTCTGATACCGCTTGCTGGGCTTTACTGAGCAAGCCTAACTCCACATTAGTATGATATTGTCCGCTTTGGGCTGAGCCCGCACAGATTTGTTTTTGGGCACCTCCCAAAAGGCCTCATACTAATTGGAGTTATCTGGCTGCTTATATTCTAGCAAACTGCCCCTCCCACAAACGATGTGGGACAACTCCTAACATTTATTTGATGTTATGGATGACTGGTTACGAAGGGACCATTTCATTTTTGTAGGATGGTCCGGTCTATTGCTCTTTCCTTGTGCCTATTTCGCTTTAGGAGGCTGGTTCACAGGTACAACCTTTGTAACTTAATGGTATACCCATGGATTGGCCAGTTCCTATTTGGAAGGCTCCTAGATATATTTGGCCATATCACAGTTGATAATGTTATTGTACATTACATTGTCAATTGACTCTATTAAAATCAGCCGTAATCCACTGTCCATAGATACTTTTTTTTCAGGTTCAGTATACTCTGAAGGATCTTTAGGAGCATAGTGTGCTGAAATGACCGTGTCTCCATCTTTAGATTCCTCAACTCTTACCATGGGGTTAAAATGCCTATTCTTGAGGATCTGAATATATAATTGGTTGACCATCCTTATGAACAACATCATTTTCTTTTTCCATAATGTGTAGTTAGATCTGTCAAAGGTAGGAGTTTTGATAATGCTAACTTCTGTGTATTCATTCTTCCAAAATCTTTAATCTGTTTGCTTTCAGATTTTGCTCTGATAACACTTGTTAGATAATGAATACAACACAGGGGGTGAATGTGTTTTGGATTATTTTTAAGTCCTTTGAATTATTATGGATGTGGTGAACAAAGTAGTCTAACTTGTAGAGATAAGTATTTTAAAAGAAATAATAAAAACATGCACAAGAAGACACTATCTTCAAAACTCACTTAATTTGATATTAAAATCAAGTATGTCTTGCTACAAATTTCTGGGTTCTTTGTTGATAAGGAACTCAGCTTCTTTCTTAAAAGAGTTACAAGATTATTTAGATCTATTTGTTACAACTAAAACAAAGAATCCAGTGCTTACTTTATAGAATAGTAAACACAGGTTTTACACAACATGCAATAGCCTGTACTAAACCCTACTTTAAGTTAACTAAAACTTTCTATTTCTGGCTTAGTGTATCTTTGCAAATCGTGCATGTCCGTGACTTTACTTTGTCAGTCAATCTTGGCCTTTGATCTTGTACTCTTCAAGCTGCTTTTTATAGACTTTTCAAATTAGTGATTGATTTATTTGTTGATTGATAATCTTGGATATTTAACTAGTATGTATTTTGTACTTTGAGTTTCATATCGAGATCTCCAGTTTGTTATATAGAGAACTCAACATCTGGATAAGTATAATGGCTTATCGAGATCTCTTATTACTCTATAGTTGTTTTGACTTATCGAAGTCTCTGAGTTCTCTATAAGAGAGTTTGGCTTGTCGAGATCTCTAAATTTCTATATGTAGAAAAGACTTGTCGATATCTCTGAAATCTCTATAGACATATTGACTTATCGATATCTCTGAGATATCTAATGAGAATTTGACTAGTCGATATCTCCAATCTTCACATCTTCAATTAACTTGTCGATATCTCTGAGTTCTCTATTGCAGAAACGACATGTCGATATCTCCAATCTTCATATCTTCATTTGACTTGTCGATATCTATGAGACTTCTCTATAAGCTATTTTTGACTTGTCGATAAGTCATTATGGAGTTCCCGAATGAATTCTCTATATGACTTGATCTGTGACTTGTAGATTTCTTGACTTAGAATGTTTTCCCAAAACAGATTTATTCAACTCCAAGCTTCTTCACATTGTCTCTGAGGCATGATTTTCATGATCTTCTTCCAGAGTTTATTCTTAGGCTTGAGACTGTTTACAGAAAAATACCCCAGTCTAATCTATTTACACTTTACAGACTCAAGTAATACAATACAAAATACAAACTTAGATTATCATACAACTTACTTAGGGCTATTAATTTGACCTAGTCTTGTTATAGTACAGGCCTGTCCTGCACAACAGGTTCTCATAAGTGCACTTGCAGAAAAAGAATATAAAAGAGTAAATAATTGCAAGTCGGCACAAGAAATGTGGAACAAATTAGTGGTAACCTATGAAGGAACCACTGATATTAAAGATTCTCGGATGGAAACATTGATCCAAGAATATGAGAACTTTAAACTCCAAGAAGGAGAAAATATCATTGATATGGAAACAAGATTTACTCTTATAATCGATGAGTTATCTCAACTTGGAAAGAATTATACTCAAAATGAAAAGAATAGAAGAGTGCTCAAATCTCTACCTCCTAGTTGGAAGGTCAAGGTTGCTAGTATAAAAGAGATGCATAACTTAAATGAGTATAAGATCGATAACCTATTCAGAAATCTTCGTGCTTACGAAGAAGATAATATTCCGAAAAAGGTTGCTCCAAAAATGGAGGATAAAAAGAAAAATATGGCTCTAAAGGACATATTAATTGATGAAGATGAAAACAACGAGGTAAATGAGGAACTCCAAAATCTCGATGAGAGTGAAATTGCTCTACTCACGAGACAACTTCGTTGTGTGCTTCAAAACAAAGCTCAAAGATATGGAAAAGGCTTCCTTAAATCAAATAATCAACAATGAGTTTTTAACTCTAATGGAAGGCCAAATTACTCTCAAAATTATTCTTCCAACTATAAGAGTAATTTTCCGTCAAATAGCTATAATAAAGGCAAATGAATCAAAATATAAATACCTATAGTAATGCCAATACCTCTACAAACCATCATGTTTACACTCCTCCAAAACCCAAAGACCCATCTTCGGAGGAAACACAAGATGTGTATTTCGAGTGTAAACAACCCGGTCACTATAAAAGAAAATGTCCTAAACTTTCAAAGGGACAAAGTCTTGTGGCCGAAAAAGGTTGGGATTTAAGTGAAGATGAAGAAGCTCTGGAAGCTAGTGAAGAAGTGGTCAATCTAGGCTTAATGGCTCTCAGAGATGAAACTACCTCAACGGAAATCTCCTCTTCAAATCAAGATATACCATCTAACTATGTCTCAATTAAATCTTTATTAGATGAATCTAACTTATCCCTCGTAGATATGAATAAGCATGATTTAATTGAACTTGTAGTAAGTTATAAAAATAAATATAAAGATGTTGAACAAAGGCTTCACTTGCTATGATCCGAGAAAATGAAAATTGAGGAAATTCATCATACTCAAACTAAAGAATACACTCGGATGATGGACTCAAAAGTCCAAAATGAGGATGAGATTACATCTCTAAAAGATCAAAACCATCTCATCAAGATTGAGGTAAATAAACTTCAAGAAAATATACTCAATCTTGAAACAGAGAATATTTCACTAACTCTCAAAGACGAAGAGATGGAACGTGAAAAGATACAATTAAATGATAATATTTGTAAACTCCACGTTGATCTATTGAACTTAAAGATTCTAACTGAATCAAATGTTCAAGATAAATAAACATCTTATAAAGATAATCTTGATAAAGAAAAGGGGGTATTAGAAACCAATGAGCTTAAAATTGAAGTTCTAAGGTTAAAAAAAGAAAATCATAAATTCATAGCTCAAGTAAAGGATCAAGAAAGAATCCTTAATAACAAGATTTATGCCTTAAAGAAAGAAAATGAAAATCTTGAAGTAGTCATTCAAAGATATACAAAAGACAATAAGATGTTGGATCAAATGGTGCATACAAAAACCTCATATAATCATGAAGGTTTGGGATATGATAAAAATTCTCCTCCTAAGGAATTCTCGGAGATTTATATCACCAATAAAGACTTCACCCGAATCACCATCTTATAAATATTCTTATTGTAATAAAATGGGACATAGCATTCAATATTGCAAATTCAAGAATGGTGAAATTAAGGGGAAACATGTATGGATTCGTAAGGAATTATATAATAAACATGATAAACAAATGGCTTACAAGAATATGGTATATAAAGATCAAAGGTAACAAAGGTCTCATCAACCTCGCATGTTTTAAAATAGAAACATATAATATCATGCCAATGGTAATGCATTTAGAAGACAACAACCTATTAATAAGAATGCTTATGCTAATTACCATGCTAATAATAGACATATTATTTATCATGCTCCACCCAGATTTCATGATAGCTCTAGGTATTATCAACCTCAAACTAGGCATTATGCATCTAGAAATATTTATGTTCCTAATGATAATTATACCATGTCCAGATTCTTTCATGAAAAATCAAATGTTATATATGATGTACCAACCCTAGGACCCTCAAGACAAAGGGGTACCTATAAATTTAATTAATTATGTTTGTAGGTTTGTCTTGTCGCAAAACAAGACATATGGTACCTTGATGGTGGATGTTCAAGAGATATGAATGGTAACAAGTCACTCTTGAATAACATTAAAAAGGTTACCGCGGGGAGCGTAACATTTGGTGATAGTAGCAAAGGAAACATTGTCGGCATCGGAGATATCAGAAATGAGAAAGTTAAAATTTCCGACGTTTGATTGGTCATTGGATTAAAGTACAATCTTCTCTATATTAGTCAATTATGTGACAATGATTACAAGGTAATTTTATACACTACTTATTGTTCTATCTTAGATAAATTTGGAAAGTTGGTTCTCACTTTCCCTAGAAATAAAAATGTCTATACATGTGACATGAGCAAGCAAGTGAACGTGTGCCTAATCACTATAAATGATGATCCATGACTATGGCATCGAAGATTAGGACATGCCAATATGAAGTTGATAAAGAATATATCAACTAAAGACCATGTACGAGGTATACCAAAATTAAACTATCATAAATATCATACTTGTGAAGCTTGCGAATTTGGTAAATAAATTTGAGCCTCTCACAAAGCAAAGTTTATGGTATCTACCTCAAGACCTCTCGAGCTATTACATATGGATCTTATTGGTCTGGTTCCTATATAAAGTCTCATGAGGTTGTTCATATAAGTTGGTAGTTGTGGATGACTATTCACGATTTACATGGACGGAATTTCTCAAAGCAAAAACTGATTCTTTTGAATCCTTCTCTTCTTTATGTAAAAGGATTCAAAATCAACAAAATAAAATCATAGTCTATATAAGAACTGATCATGGTAAAGAATTTCAGAATTCTAGTTTCACCAACTTTTGTGATGAACATGGCATCACACATAATTTTTCCACTCCATACACTTCACAATCAAACGTGGTAGTTGAACGGAAAATTAGAACACTCCAAGAAATGGCTAGCACAATGCCAAATGAATATCATCGACCTAAATATTTTTGGGCCAAGGCTATGTCAATAGCTTTCCATATTCTTAATCGGGTTTTGCTACGACCTATAAAGCAAAAGACTCCCTACGAGCTCTATTTTGGCAAAATTACGAAATTAAGCTACTTTCGAGTATTCGGAAGCAAATGCTTCATATTAAATTCAAAAGATTACCTTACAAAATTTGATCCTAAATTAGATGAAGGTATATTTCTTGGATACTCGAATAATAGTAAAGCTTATCGAGTGTTTAATCTAAAATCTTTTATGGTGGAAGAATCAGTGAATGTTGCATTTGATGAAAGTAAACCACCCGCGAAATATAAAGATCTTATCGACCAAGAAAATATCGAACAAGATGACATTGAAAAAGTCATTCGATAATTCAAAAATATGGATCTTAGGACTCCCATTCATAAAAATCCATTAGAATTGGATGAAAAGGAAGATGAACTTCCCAAAGCAATTTCCACTATAAAAAGTCATCCATTATATAATGTGCTTGGATAATTAAGGAAGGGAGTTCAAACGTGGTCACAAGTTCAAAATGTTGTGAATCATCTTAGTTTTATATCTCTAATAGAGCCTAAGACTGCAAAAGAGGCTTTATTAGACAAGGATTGGATCTCTGCAATGCAAGAGGAATTACTCCAATTTACTCGTAGTAAAGTGTGGGAACTTGTCCTAAAGCCTCATGATACCTCCATAATTGGTACAAAATGGGCGTTTCAGAATAAATTAGACAAAAATGGAACAATAGTCCGAAATAAAGAAAGATTAGTTGCACAAGGATATAGCCAAATGGAAGGTATTGACTTTGATGAAATATATGCACCGGTAGAAAGAATTGAATCAATTTGAATGCTATTGGCTTACGCATGTCATTAAAAATTTCAAAGTCTATCAAATGGATGTGAAATCCACATTCTTAAAAGGGATTTTGGAAGAAGAAGTATATGTAAAACAACCTCCCGGTTTTGAAGATGCCACACATTCCGATTATGTCTGTAAATTATATAAAGTTCTATTGGCTTAAAACAAGCCCCAAGAGCATAATATGAAAGGTTGAGCAAGTTCCTACTAGAAAATAAATTGAAAATGGGAAGGACCAATAAAACCTTATTTACGAGGCAAGATAAAGATGATATATTTCTCGTACAAATATACATAGATGACATCATATTTTGGTTCAACAAATGATGCACTATGTAAAGAATTCTCTGAAAATATTGTTAGTCCCTTAACAATATAGCAAGAATTACAGAAGGGGGGGTTGAATGAAATTCTTTATCTTTTTCTTGAAATAAAAATGTTCAACTCGATTATAGATATATCTGTTTTGATTAGCACAATGCGGAATATAAACTTTAATGAATCAAAACAAGAGTAATTAAAAACAAGAGTCTTTAAAAACTTTCTGGTGGATTTAAACAATTCCACCAGAGATATATATTAATATATCGAGAGAATTCTGTGTGCAGAAATGCTCACAGCTGCTTTTACAAGATAGAACAACTAAGAACACAGGAAATGCTAAAGATAGTGCTTACAAAGATTTCTCTGTGTTTGTTTCTAAGCTCACTTAGTTTAGTTATTTTATATTTGCTACTCTCTTGGTTTATATATATTACCAAGATTATAAAGTCAAAAGAACTGAATAAATATAAAATCTAATAGTCTTGATCTTTGCTGCTTTTCATCCTTTATTACCCAGTTAATGGGCTTCCACAGTGTTTGTATCCAATCTCGACGGCTGTGTGTCAGCTTTAACTGTTCAACTGATGTTTGAATCTTGATATTATCATCCGTCGACTTTCAGATCATCCGTCGATGACTTACTTGATCATCCGTCGACTGCTATTTTGAACATCCGTTGAAAGTCATTTGATCATCCGTCGAAGCTTTGTTAAGCATCCGTTGATAGCTATTTTGGCACTTGACTTCATTTCACTTATACAGAATTACAAGACATTGCTTATGTACAGTTAATCAACCTATTCTGTATATCTAGTTAAAGTCAACATGACTTATATGCTACTACAGATTCTATACAAAGGTGCATACAACACTGTGCTACAAACTTATCATTATATAAGCTACTCACTCGATGTATAATAAATTTCTCATCCGTCGGGACTATAATTCTTATCCGTCGAGTGCTACATTATTTCACTAAGTAAAATCTACTTAGATGTTTTCTTTAGGTAATCATCAAGTGCACAACATATTCACAACAATCTCCCCCAATTTATGTCTACTGGAATTGTAGCCATAAATTAAGAGACACTTGATGATAACAAAACATCCTAAACATATATCTTTAAAGATAAGTAGATAAAACTGAAAGTGCTTCAATTTAAACAAGGTATACAAGGTTTGGCTCACAGTCAATTCAAGATGCTCCTCTAGCCTGAGCCAATTTTTCTAGTTTCTTGAAGGTCTGGATCTTCTTCCAAGCTTTCTGTTGTTTTCTTCAATTTGATTCTGGAGCTGTCTGTGGAATTCTAATTCATCAGATTCTGAGAGATCTAACATTTCTTACATTTCCAAAAGAGTCTCATTGCTAGAGATACTCAATTGGTCTTCTAGTCTGAAGAATCTTCTCACACCCTTGTCATCCATGAATTCCATCAGCCAGTAGGGCCTTAGATGCAGTCTTCTCCCTGTGTATGGGATGATAAGAGTTTTGGGTAGTGCATCTTTGGCTCTAACACTCCTTAGCTCTTCAATCTTCTTCAATACTAATCTTCTTGCAGTTACATTAAACCCAAAGTTTTTCTTGAAGGATGAATAGACTTTGATCAACACAACTTGGCTTTCTTGAATTATCCTGTGAAGAGGCCACTGAATCTCCCTTTCTCCTTTGTACTTGAATACCAACCTTTCAGGTAGGTTTCTGTATGCATCAACTGCCATTACCTCATCCAGCTCCTCCAGATAAAGGTTTAGGTCTGAAAATTCCTTGATATCACACAAGTACAAGTAGTCTTCCTTGTTGATCTTGGGTTGAGCTTTGACTACTGCCTTGGATTTGAGAGGTGACAGCTTCACTTTCTTGACTGCCCTTGATTTTGTCCTTCTTGGCTTGGTGAGAATTGGCAAGTTGAAGTCAGGAATTGGTAATTTATCCCACTCTATTGGCTCATCCTTTGGCACAATAGGCTCTCCATGTATGTTCCTGTAGGGGTCTACCACCCTTATGTCTTCAAATACCACAGAGGGCTTTGATGCTTGAGTTTCAGCTTTATTGGATTCCATTGGAAATTGATCTTCCAATTCCTTGTTAACAATATCCAACTTTCTTTTTGTTCTTTTAGCCAATTCTTTCTTTCTTGGAGATTTCTTCTGTTCTTCAATCTTCTTCTTTGATCCAGTAGCTTGAGTTGGTTGAGAGGGAATTTGTTGAGAAGAGTTCACAGCTTGTAGCTTGGTCAAGATAGCAAACTATTCTTTCTTTTGTTTAGACTTCTTTGCATCTAGAGCAGCTTGCCTCTTTTCCTGCTTCAATCTGGCTTTTTCTTCTTCCTTTGCTTGAGCAAATTATGGATGTCCAGCTACCACACAAATTTCCTTCCCATTTCTGAATATCTTTGCAATTCTCTCTCTTGAGGCTGAATCAGCTGGATCTTTGTAGAGAAGAATAGATCTTGACAGAAGCTTCTTTTCATCAGGTTTGGGTGTCTCATACACAGTATCCATAGGGTTCTTCAAAGATGACTTTGGATAGTTTGCCCTTGATTTAAGAATCATCTCAGCCTTTGTAGTCTTGATGCAGGAAGATTGTCCTTTCTCCAGATAGTTCATGCTCATCTCATTCACATTGATTGGCTTGACAGGAGAGTGATGGATTGCTGAATGATCTGGTTCCTTGACTAATTGAAACTTTCTCTATATTTCCTCATCAATCTTTTTCCAGTTGATCAGAGTCAACTCTTCTTTATCAGCATCTTTCAAACTTGCTGCTGCTGCATTTATAAGATCTATACCATCTGCAACTGGTGGCTTGGAGATAGTAATTGAAGGTACAATTACTTTGCTAATTTGAACTACAATGTTCTCCCCCTTAGTTGGTCCTTTCTCCCCCTTACTTGATTCTCTCTCCCCCTTTTTGTTATCATCAAGTCAAGTAGTTAGGCCTTGTGCTTTAGCCAGTTGCATGAGAAGATTTGTCTGAGTCTGTTGATTTTGAAGAAGTAGGGCCACTGAATTCTCAATAACTTGAACTCTGGTCTCCAGCTTGGCTATCTTCTTTTCAGAATCTGATTCTCTTCTCAACCTTTGTAATAAATCATGCATGGTACCATATGGCATTAGTGAATCCAGTTTCTCAGAGTTGTATGTCTTTAAGTCAGCTATCTCCTTTTTCAATTCATCCACACTGATATTCTGTCTGGAGTGTTGGATCTTCATTAAGTGCAAGGAGTCTAGATGAGCTTTAAGAACAGCCTTGGTACCAGCATCTGAAACTTCCTGAAGGGCTTGCTGAATAGCTGTTACTTGTCTTACCAAAGACACCTCAAATTGTCCTGGTGTAAAGTCATTTGCCCATGCCCATTCAGGTAAACTTAAAGCAGAACTTTGGCCTTCAGCTCCCCCTAAGTTCATGCTTCCATTCAAAGAACTAGAGTCATCATCATCAGAATTTACTCCAAATTCTTCAGATGGCTCTCCAGCTTGAGGAGGCATCCTGTTGACAGCAGCTTTATCTCTTTGAAGAGATTCTGTGGTGTGCACTAAGTATAAAGTCTGCTCTGCCTCCACATTGCCCTGAGCAGCCAACAGTTGATAGGCTGAAACAGGGTGAGTAAAAGTGTCAGCATCCAAGGAAATGTTATCAATTACAGCTTTATAATGTTGCTGAAATTGTCTTCCCTTTTCAGCATCATCCACAATCATTGACTCACTAGCAATGGCTGGCTCCATCCTTATTGCTCCAGTACCTGCTTTTCTCTCATGTTCTCTCTTTTGTTGCATCAGGGTCTTACCCTGGCTCCCCACCCTCACACCCTCACCTTCACCTACTAAGGTGGGACTCCTCTCACTTACTTTTGCCAATCCTGAATGAATGGATTGCTGAGATTCACTCTTTTCCTCTCCTTTTGCCTGGGAGCAACCCAGCCTCTCACTCAATACACTCTCCTCTCTCAGTCCTAAGAGTGATTGTATTACCACAAAATCTTCTGCACTTGAAATTATTGAAGTTTGAAGTTGTGCAGAGACACTCGACGGATAAATGATATCCGTCGGGTGAGTGGTAAAGCTATCCGACGGATAACTGTTGTTAAGCTTATCCGTCGGGATACAATCACTACTCGACGGATGAGCAATATCCATCGAGAGAGTAGAAATGAATGAGGTGGGAAGAGAAACTATTGTTGACTCTGTGTTGATTGAAGTTATTTGAGGCACAGATGTCACAATAGAATCAGAAAGAATTGGCAAGTGAGCCAACAAATCATCTAAAAGATGATGCTCACTTGTACTAGATTTTGGCTTCCCCAACAGAGTTAAAGAAGGGGAATCAGGAATTGAAGTGTTTATCATGTCCACTTCCAGTGAGTTGGTTGGTGAGTATTGTGTTTCAGTGGCTTCTATCAAGAGAGATTTTGGCTGTGACTCCACATTTATTGGAGCCACATCAATCTGAATTTGAGAAGGTGCAGGGACTGTGTCTTTAGCACCAGTTTGCACTAAGTGTGTGTCCTGTGCATCCCCAGTTGTTTTGGATTTCTTCTTTCTAGTGTAAGTTTGGTGTAGGCTTGTGTCCCTAACCCTCTTGGCCTGTGCTCTTGGATGAGAGCTTTGTTCAATAGCCACATCCTTTTGGGAGGATGCAGCTAGAAGTGAGCTTCTGTCCTTTTTAAGCACTGCAGTTTGTTGGGAAACTGCAGTGTGGCTAGGCTGGGATTCATTTATCTCTCCAACCTTATCCTTGGGGTTTCTTTGATGTTCACCCCTTCCCTCACCTATCTTACCCTCCTTCACACTCCCCTCTTTGTGTTTGGTAGAATTTTCTACTGGTACCTTTTGAGAGATACCAGAGGGGGTTTTCTTTGATTTGGATTTAAGAATTGCAGTTGTTTTGACAGCTTTGGTAGGCAACTATTTGGTCATTGTCACAGTTGCCATAGCTATGCCTGAAGTCAAAGAAATAGAAGGGTTTGGAATAGTTGAGAGTGTAGATGAACTTACCTCACTTACCTGAGGTGCCAGCATTACAGGAAAATAGAACATTGGCACATCCTTGTGATGGTTGGCTCTGTTCAGATCTGCAATGATTCTTCTCTCTTGAACCCAACACGCTAATTTGTTGGTTGGGTTCTCAAGTACAATCTCTTCACAAAGATGGTTAGCCAAAAGCATAAAAAATGTAGCATAATAAATATTCTTTCCTCTTTTGGCTGAGTCACCTAGTTTATAACCTAACTCATACACAACCAGATCACTTAAGTTGTAATATTTGTCTGTAACTAGCATGTATAGCATATTAAGCATGGAAATGTTCACAGAATTAAAATTACTGATTTTTCCAGAAAAGACCTTAGTTACTACATCACACAAGTAACTCCATTCCTTCTTAAGACCTAGTCTTCTAATTTCACTTAGTTTTGCAGTAGGAAGTGCATAATGAATGGAATTTAGCATATTGACAATATCAGTGTCAGTGTGTGGTGCAGTAACATTATTATCAGGAATCTTGAAACATGCTTTTATGACATCACTATTGATACAGAAAACATTACCTTTGATGGTCAGAGTGATGGTTTTGTCAGTAGAGTTGTAGATTATTGTTGTCCACATCTCCTCAACAACTTCACAATAAATTGTGGGTGATTCCAGCATAGCAAAACTTAACTTGCAGTTCTTCACGAAGTCCATCATCTTATGATAGTCTTCAGATTGCTGAATCCCCTTATTGACCAAGGCAGTGAAGTTGTTCTTCTCATAGATGAACCCAGTCTGTGACATGATCTTTACTACGGGTGCCATTGTTAGGGAAGAAAAGCTTGAAGAGAAAGAGGATTTTTGTTTGAGAGAGAATGAAATAAGATAGTTGAATTTGAGAATGATAAAAGAAAATGATTAGAATGAAATAGGCTTTTATACTTTGCTCAAACTCAACGGATAAAAATAATAAAGAGAAATAAATTACCCAATAGAAACTGCCTAAAATTACCGTTTTAAAATAAACTTTAAAAATTCCACCCATTATCCGTCGTGTAATGCTTATAAACTGTAAGTATACTCGATGGATAATGTTTAGGGAATTAACGATTAAGATTTAGACACTTCGACGGATGAGGATAAAATGTTATCCGTCAAGCTTTAAAATATTCCAGAAAAGTAATTGATTTTTATTTACAATTTGTATATCGACGGATGACTCAACCCGATGGATAATGGTCATCCGTCGAGAGACAAATTTTGACTCAGCCAAAATTTCATCCAAGACTAAAAATCAACTAAATTTCTGGCTTCTTTTCAACTTGCAAGAATAATTCAGATAAATTCAAGAGTAATTAAGAATACCTAACTCACTTACCAACCTAGAAAAGGTGGATTCATCTAGTGGCTTGGTAAAAATATCTACAAGTTGCTTCTCACTTGGAACAAAATGTAACTCTATAGTACCATTCATTACATGTTCCCTTATGAAATGGTACTTGATGTCTATATGCTTTGTCCTTGAATGTTGCACTGGATTTTCAGTGATGGCAATTGCACTTGTGTTGTCACAGAAAATAGGAATCCTTTCAACTTGCAAACCATAGTCTAGCAATTGATTTTTCATCCATAAAATCTGTGCATTGCAACTGCCAGCAGCAATATATTCAACTTCAGGTGTAGAAGTAGAAACTAAATTTTGCTTTTTACTGAACCAGGACACAAGCTTGTTTCCTAAAAATTGACAGGTTCCTGTTGTGCTTTTTCTATCAATTCTGCAACCTGCATAATCTGCATCTGAATAACCAGTTAGATCAAAACCAGAATCTCTAGGATACCAAATGCCAAGGTTTGGTGTTCCTTTGAGATATCTGAAAATTCTTTTAATAGCTATCAAATGAGACTCTCTAGGATCAGCCTGAAATCTAGCACACAAACATATAGCAAACATTATATCTGGCCTACTGGCTGTTAAGTACAGAAGTGAGCCAACCATGCCTCTATAACTTGAAATATCCACGGACTTTTCAGTAGTGTTTAGTTCAAGCTTAGTTGCAGTGGCCATGGGAGTTTTTGCAGATGTGCAATCCATCAGATCAAACTTCTTTAAAAGATCAAAAATATATTTAGTTTGACTAATGAATATTCCATCACTAACTTGCTTAACTTGTAAACCAAGAAAGTAAGTTAGTTCTCCCATCATACTCATTTCATACTTGCTTTGCATCAGTTTGGCAAACTTTTTACAAAGTTTTTCATCTGTAGAGCCAAAAATAATATCATCTACATAAATTTGAACAAGTATGCTAGAGCCATTCACATTTCTGAAAAATAAAGTTTTATCTACAGTACCTCTTGTGAAGTGATTTTCCAAAAGGAACTTTGATAAAGTGTCATACCGGGCTCTAGGTGCTTGCTTCAGTCCATAAAGTGCTTCCAATAGATAGTAGACATACTCTGGGAAATTTGGATCTTCAAAGCCATGAGGTTGACTTACATACACTTCTTCCTCCAAATCTCCATTCAGAAAGGCACTTTTAACATCCATTTGATAGACCTTGAAATTGGCATGGGCTGCATAGGCTAAGAAGATTCTGATGGCTTCAAGTCTTGCAACAGGAGCAAATGTTTCATCAAAATCTATCCCTTCTTGCTGACAATAGCCTTTAGCAACCAATCTTGCTTTGTTCCTTACTACTATGCCATTTTCATCCATCTTGTTTCTGAATACCCATTTGGTGTCTATTGGATTCTTTCCTTTAGGCTTGGGTACCAGCTTCCATACTTTATTCCTTTCAAATTGGTTTAGCTCCTCCTGCATAGTTAAAATCCAATCAGGATCTAATAAGGCTTCTTCTACCTTCTTTGGTTCTTCCTTAGACAGGAAGCTGCTGTATAGACATTCTTCTTGAGTTGCTCTCCTGGTTTGAACTCTGGAAGAAACATCACCAATAATTAGTTCAAAGGGGTGATCTTTTGTCCATTTTCTTGGTTGAGGTAGATTAGCCCTAGATGAAGAGACCTCAATGTTGTCTTGATGTGTGATTGAGTTTTGATTGCTAGAAACTCCCCCTGAGTTTGTGGATCTTTGCTTTGAAATTGGGGTGCTTTCCATGGGTGATCTGCCTTGACTTCCTGCTCCTTTTGATAACCCGACGGATGGTGAATTTTGAGTACCGACGGATGAGGCAGGTTGTCTTCCGACGGATAATACAGATTGCCTTCCGACGGATGAAGCATTATGTAACTCGACGGATGTTGAGTTTTGTGCTTCATTTGTAGTAAATTTGTCTGCATTATCCTTAGACACTGTTTCTTGATCACTTTCATCATCACTTTCTTCACTGACCATCTCAACATTGTCGAATTTGAGGCTCTCATGGTAACTCCATCTTTTAGTCCTTCAATCTTTTTATCATCAAACACAACATGTATAGATTCAACAACAATGTTGGTTCTTAGATTGTAGACTCTATATGCTTTACCAACAGCATATCCAACAAAAATTCCTTCATCTGCTTTAACATCAAACTTCCCATTTTGATCAGTTTGATTTCTCAGAATATAGCATTTACAGCCAAAGACATGAAGAAAGTTCAGAGTTGGCTTCTTGTTCTTGAACAATTGATAAGGTGTCTTGCATTTTGCTTGATTAATCAGAGAGATGTTCTGAGTGTAGCATGCAGTGTTGACAGCTTCAGCCCAGAAATATAATGGTAATTTTGATTCTTCAAGCATTTTCCTTGCATCTTCAATAAGAGATCTGTTCTTTCTTTCCACTACTCTATTCTGTTATGGAGTCCTTGCTGCTGAAAACTCATGTAGGATCCCAGTTTCCTCACAGAATGCTCTCATGACATAGTTCTTGAACTCAGTTCCATTGTCACTCCTGATTCTTCTAACTTTGAAATCAGGATGATTGTTAACTTGCCTTATGTGATTGATGATGATTTCACTAGCTTCATCTTTGGACTTTAGGAAATAGGTCCAAGAGAACTTTGAGAAATCATCTACAATTACTAGGCAAAATCTTTTCTTTGAGATTGAAAAAACATTGACTGGTCCAAACAAATCCATGTGAAGCAGTTGCAGAGGTTCTTCAATTGTTGAATCAAGTTTCTTCCTGAATGATGCTTTAATTTGCTTCCCTTTTTGGCAGGCATCACACAGTCCATCCTTTGTAAACTCCACCAGAGGAATGCCTCTAACTAGCTCTTTCTTTACCAGCTCATTCATGGTCTTGAAGTTCAAATGGGATAGCTTTTTGTGCCATAGCCAACTTTCATCTTGACTTGCTTTACTGAGAAGACAAGTTACAGATTCTGCTTTATTTGAGTTGAAGTCAGCTAGATACACATTTCCTCTTCTCACACTAGTGAGAACCACTTTGTTGTTTTGATTATTAATCACAACACAGGTTTTTTTATTGAAGGTTACTGAGTTTCCTTTATCACAAAGCTGGCTGATACTCAACAGATTGTGTTTGAGACCATCCACTAAGGCAACCTCTTCAATGATGACATTGTCCTTTGAAATCAAGTCATATCCCACAGTATAACCTTTGCTGTCATCTCCAAAAGTGATACTTGGGCCAGCTCTCTCTTCAAACTCTGTGAGCAGGGTAGAATCACCAGTCATGTGTCTTGAACAACCACTATCCAAGTACCAAAGATTCCTTCTGTTTCCCTGCACACATCAAAATCAAATCAAGTTGATTTTGGTACCCAAGTTTCCTTGGGTCCTGCCTTGTTAGCTTTCTTCTTCTGTTTCTTAGGTTTTAACTCATTTGACTTTGGAATTTCAGATTCTTCCTTAGTCATTTGGGTTGGGCCTTTGAAACCACTAGATGCTACAGAATTATTATGCATGTTATGGCTAACAGGAAATGGCATGCTTGGTGCAAACATGTTATTCCAGTAAGGCATGCTATATGGCATTTGAGGCATATTATATGCAGCATAATATGGATTAGGTGCAAATGGCATATTAGCAAACTGTGCATTCATGTTCTGTGTAGGCATAGCATTAACAGGCATAGGAGGCATGGCATTCATGTTAGAGAATTGAGGCTGAACAGACATGGGAGTAGGCATGGCAGATTTGCAATTAACAGACAAATGATTTACACTACCACATTTGACACAGATTTTTCTAGGAGCATATTTGTCAGGTGTGTAGTTGTTATATTTGTTAATCCCTACTTTACCATTCCTATTGTTTTTCCTTTTAGTTTATGTTTTTACCTCTATCTTCTCAAGTCTGTCACTCAACTGTTTGACAGTCATGTGACCAATATTAGCCTTTTTCCCTTTCTTGGCTTGACTTGACTCCCCTGAAACAAAGTTCTTGGAAACAGACCCATACTTTTCATTTAGCTTGGTTAATTTGGCTTTACTAATGGGTTTGTTCACAGCCGACGGATGAGGATTTTTATCATTCGACGGATAACACATTTTGTTATCCGACGGATAGTCCTCATCATCCGTCGAGTCTACATCTGTCAGCAATCCATCTACCAAAATATGTTCTAGTTTCTCCTTATTCTTTTTCCAGGCTTCATCACAAAAGGACTCAATTCCTTGAACCTTGGTGATTTGAGCATGAACATCTCTGGATGTTTTCCATGCTTTAATCACCTCCTGTTCACGATCGAGCTGCTTCTTTAAAATTTCTTCCTTTTTTAAGGACTCAGTTAATTCCTCCTTAGCAATTCTACACTCAATTTTTAGTTTCTCAAACTCAACAAACTGAGACTCAAGCACATTATTCCTCTCACTCAAAAACAAGTTGTTTTCTTTGATTTTAGCATTTTCTTTAGTGAGGGACTTAAGTGTAACACGCAAATGATATAATTCTGTAGACATGTCATTTATTGCATCATTACACTCAGCTTTAGATAAATGTGCAAGGTTTGTAGTAATTACCTGATTGCTTGAGGAACTTGTCTCTGTTTCATCAGACTTGGCCATAAGGGCTAGATTGACATAGCTGATCTCCTCATCTTCATCCAAACCATCAGCTGCCCAGTCATTCTCTTGTGTAATAAAAGCCCTTTCCTTCTGTTTGAGTAGATCAAAGTATTTTTGCTTATAATCCACAGACTCAAATCTCTTCTTACTAGAATCTGACTTTCTACACTCATTTGCAAAATGCCCTGCCAAGCCACATTTGAAACACTTGAATTTTGACTTATCCACCATGTTTCTATTTGGCTTGGCAGCTCCAAAGTTCTTCTTGAACTTGAGCTTGGAAAATCTTCTTGAAAGGAATGCTAGGTGCTCATCAATGTCCTCCATGTCATCTTGACTCAAAGAATCTTCACTTTCTGCAGCTAGCCCTTTACCCTTGCTTTCACAGGCCTTTGAAGTTGATTCCACAGCTTCCATCTTCACTTCCTTCTCCTTTTCCAGTTCAGCAACTAGTGCAATGGATCCTCCTTTCTTCTTTCCTCTCTCCATTCTTTCATCCTGCTCTATTTCAAGCTCATAGGTCTTCAGAATGCCATACAGTCTCTCCAAAGTAAACTCCTTATAATCTTGTGAGTTTCTCAATGAGACTGTCATTGGTTTCCATTCCTTTGGAAGAGATCTGAGAAATTTCAGATTGGAGTCTTTAGTCTGATAGACTCTTCCATGCAATTTAAGAGCATTTAGTAGCTTTTGGAATCTACTAAAAATGTCAGTGAGTGACTCACTTTCTTCATTGTGAAAATGCTCATATTGCTGAATCAGGAGCTGCATTTTATTTTCTCTTACTTGCTCAGTACCATCACAGATTATCTGTATTGTGTCCCAAACTTCCTTGGCAGTCTTGTTGTTGATGATGTTATCAAACATATCTGCATCAACACCATTGAACAGAATGTTCATGGCCTTTTTATCTTTCCTGACTTGTTCAAGATCAGGATCAGACCATTCATGCCTTGGCTTTGGAACTGATGGTTCATTTCCTATTGCAGCTCTCATTAGAACATGAGGGCCTCTTTCTATGCAGTCCACATAGGCCTCATCTTGAGAAAGCATATGAAGATGCATCTTTACCTTCCAATGATGGTAATTATCTTTATCCAGAAAAGGAATCTTGATTCCAACATCTTTCTTGTTCATCTTGCTGAATTGTTTTGATCTTTAAACTCTTTGTAGATTAAGAGCTTGCTCTGATACCAATTGTTAGTCCCTTAACAATATAGCAAGAATTACAGAAGGGGGGTTGAATGGAATTCTTTATCTTTTTCTTGAAATAAAAATGTTCAACTCGATTATAGATATATCTGTTTTGATTAGCACAATGCGGAATATAAACTTTAATGAATCAAAACAAGAGTAATTAAAAACAAGAGTCTTTAAAAACTTTCTGGTGGATTTAAACAATTCCATCAGAGATATATATTAATATATCGAGAGAACTCTGTGTGCAGAAATGCTCACAGCTGCTTTTACAAGATAGGACAACTAAGAACACGGGAAATGCTAAAGATAGTGCTTACAAAGATTTCTCTGTGTTTGTTTCTAAGCTCACTTAGTTTTCTTAGTTATTTTATATTTGCTACTCTCTTGGTTTATATATATTACCAAGATTACAAAGTCAAAAGAACTGAATAAATATAAAATCTAACAGTCTTGATCTTTGCTGCTTTTCGTTCTTTATTACCCAGTTAATGGGCTTCCACAGTGTTTGTATCCAATCTCGACGGCTGTGTGTCAGCTTTCACTGTTCAACTAATGTTTGAATCTTGATATTATCATCCGTCGACTTTCAGATCATCCGTCGATGACTTACTTGATCATCCGTCGACTGCTATTTTGAACATCCGTTGAAAGTCATTTGATCATCCGTCGAAGCTTTGTTAAGCATCCGTTGATAGCTATTTTGGCACTTGACTTTATTTCACTTATACAGAATTACAAGACATTGCTTATGTACAGTTAATCAACCTATTCTGCATATCTAGTTAAAGTCAACATGACTTATATACTACTACAGATTCTATACAAAGGTGCATGCAACACTGTGCTGCAAACTTATCATTATATAAGCTACTCACTCGATGGATAATAAATTACTCATCCTTCGGTACTCAAACTGAGTTATCCGTCGGGACTATAATTCTTATCCGTCGAGTTCTACATTATTTCACTAAGTAAAATCTACTTAGATGTTTTGTTTAGGTAATCATCAAGTGCACAACATATTCACAACAAATATGAGTAAAGAATTTGAGATGAGTATGATGGGAGAATTAAACTTCTTTTGGGATTGCAAATAAGGCAATATGATGAAGACATCCATATCTCTCAATCTAAGTATTGTAAAGAGATGTTGAAAAAAATAGAAAGGAATAATACCAAACCCATCTCTAGTCCTATGTCTACATCTGATAAATTAATGAAAGATCCAAATGGAATTCCCGAAGACTAAAAGAAATATCGGGGA
This sequence comes from Apium graveolens, assembly GCF_009905375.1. Taxonomy (NCBI): domain Eukaryota; kingdom Viridiplantae; phylum Streptophyta; class Magnoliopsida; order Apiales; family Apiaceae; genus Apium; species Apium graveolens. The sequence goes on from NC_133651.1 coordinate 265,574,299, forward strand.
ATGATCGGTAGCTTGCTCTATATAAGTGCAAGTCACCTCGATATTCAATATAGTGTTTGTAAGTGTGCTAGGTTTCAAGTAGCACCAAAATAATCTCATTTATCCGCGGTAATAAGGATATTAAGATATCTTAAAAGAACCACTAATGTTGGTCTTTGGTATCCAAAAGGAATACCATTTGACTTAGTATATTTTTTTATTTGGACTATGCGGGGCATTTAGTCGACAGAAAAAGTACAAGTGGTACTTGTCAGTTTCTCGGTGGATGTTTAGTTTCTTGGTTTTCAAAGAAACAAAATTATGTATCCATCTCAACAACCGAGGCTGAATATATAGCAGCTGCAAAGTGTTGTGCATAAATATTGTGGATATAGCAAACACTAGCTGACTACAATATAAAATTTGATGTAATCTCAATCTTAGGTGATAATATGAGTGTTATTGATCTTAGCAAAAATCCCATATTACATTCAAGATCTAAACATATAGATGTGAGATATCATTTTTACGTGATCATGTCAATAAAGGCGATATAAAAATGACTCATATTGATACTAAGTTCAATCTCGCTGAAATATTCATAAAACCATTATATTCTGAAAGATTCACTAAACTCCGCTTGGATTTAGGAATGTTGGAATCTATAAAATAATGGTTCATATAAATATTCATAAATATAGTAAGAATATTTAAAGATCATAAGTAATCTCACAAAAAGGATAATTTCTCGATCAAGTTATTAAGCTTATCTAAAATTCAAATTATTCAATAAAGAAATTTATTGATTGGGTTTAAGGATAACTTAAATAGCCCAGATTTACCGGGAAAATGGACCTAATCAAGTGAATGTAATTATTCCATAAGATTTTTAAGTGCTTGGAATTTATTCTCATAAAAATAAATATTATACATATATTAATATTTCATAAAAGAGTTATTTACATATATATAAATATTATTTGATCTTGCAAAATATTTGTACAAATATATATATATATATATATATTCTGAATTATTTTGGATCAGCCCAACAGAGTAATTATTATTCGACCCAAATAAAAGTATTTTAAAAGTCCAATTATTTTTAGCCCATAAATCTATAAAAATTATTAGGACAAATATATTATAGTCCTTCTATTGTTCAGAATCAGCCCAACCCAAATCTCTTTTAACCCAATAACACAAAACCATATAATCTGATCCATTGATTTATAAAATAGATCAATCTGAGCAATTCAATTCCTAGTATATATATATATATAAACGGTTTCTACAGTATACTCGACTCAAACCCTAACCTATCTTTCTATCTCTCTCGCCGCTCATCTCTCTCTCCTTCAAAACCCTAAATCTCTTTTCCGGTCAAATCCCTCTCAATTATGATGAAACGATTGGAAAGATTCTGAAAAGCTATACTTATATATATATATATTCATCAAATATAAGCTTGATTCGTTGAAATCACTGCTAGGGTTGGTTATATTAAACTTGATTCGGTGATATAAATCGATAATTCCTTATGAATTATTGAAAAACATCGAATCAAACATTCGATTCAATCATTTGTTTAAGTCACACATTTATACTGTTACATGTATTTTCAATCCTTATGCTTGATTTTGTAAAACCCTAACCGATTTCATGAGTTTATGAGCAGGAGAAGACGAAGAAAGACTTGAAACAATCAAATAAATGGAGGAAGTGGTTGCATGTAGTGTTAACTTCAGTAAACTCGGAGGTTGACTCAGTCTGCGATTGAGTCAACCAGGTAAGACCTAAGAACTTGGCGAAGTCTCAGGCACATGTAAGTAATTTAATTTTCTTCTCATTCTAGTTTTTCGTGAATAAATAAAGAATTTGTTTTGGGAATGTTAGAAATAACTGAGTGTTTGACGTAATCGATATTGTACCATGACTCCTAGGAAATTATGTATTTGATTATCTATGAAACCGATTACTAATAACATCGAGTTATGTAAGATCAAATGTGTACTTAATTGATTCAAAACTTTGTCTGGTTGTATAAGTGAAATGTTGATTTGATTTTTTGATAGATCTCTCTGTTATAAATATAATTGGTCGAATATGATTTGTGAGTATTATGATCAAAGGATTGACAGTTAAAGTATTGAAATTTGAGTAACTAATTATTAATTCAACTGAGCCTGATATACCTAATATGGTATTATAATTCCCATTAACTTGTCTGGTTGTTTAGATATAATTAAGAACTAAAACTGTCAAAATTAAGCTATAGGTGTATCAAATAGATTAAGAATTAATCTATTTGATTAATTTAAAATTCAATGAAATAATACCTTAGTTATTTGATCTACCTGAATGTATTTTATATATATATGTATACTATGAACAAAATTAAAAGATAACGAATTGTAATTTGAGTAATTGATCATTATCAAGGCCTGATATGATTAACATGAATCTGAAATATAATTTTTTAAATTGAAAATTGGAAAATAGGATACTACTAATAAACTGTTGAGTTAAATGTCTAACTTGCTTGAATGATTCAGTTAAAAATTCAAGTTGTCACTATCTATAATCTAACGACTTGGGATTTTGGGAAAAGATATGTAAGTGTCTCTGTGAATCTAACTAGTTAATTAAAAGAAAAACCTCTAAATATGATTTATTGATTGGGACTATTTAATGGAATAATATTGATAAATTGTAGTTGAGTGATGTATGTTAATATGCTTAAGTGTAAAACATGTTACAAATTGACAATAATCAAACCTATAAAATCAAAATAGTAAATGTAAACTGATTAACTTCTATGATATCTTTCAGAACCAAAGTCTCTGTCCACTAGAGTTTTGACCTAAATTGTTTAATTACATTAATAATTCTGTGAACATTGTGATAATGTGCTATAAATTAATCAAACTATGGTTATAAAAATAGACTATGTTAACTTCTGCTTACCAATATATGTGATTCTCTCAAATATTGTTGACCTAATCAATCTCAGTGTACTATCTGCTTGGTGTATTATTTGTCTTGTTAATGTGTAATCACAGTTACTTGCCTTGAATCTTTATAAATAGTAAATTAATGCATATTGTGATTAACTAAACAATGTACACATACAGACACTGCCAACACAGTAAGACTTGTCAAGGATTTCTTGAGAAACCTTGTATCTGGATCACTGCTGTGATTAATGGCCACTAGATATCTAGGGTTTAATTGCAAATATGTGTCTTGTTTCTCAAATTCATTAACTGCTATTTGATATAAATGTGGTATGGATTAAGTGGTGTATATCATTGGATGTTAAACGCTAAGTGTTAAATGCATCTTACATTCCTATTATTGCATTCTTCACTTCATTACATTAAACTGCAATTTCCTTGAGAAATAAATGTAACAAAGTTCACTTCATTTAAAAATAAAGTTTTTCTGTCAAACTCACTTCAAAAACAACAACATCCTTAAATGCATCGGTACTGATAATATAGGCTCTATGTGGTAGAACAAGCTATTGAATCAATTTTATGTCTCACAGTTATCAAAAATCTGTACTTGTGCACTATGATGTTTTCTTAAGTAGGAACACAAATAAAGAATAAATAAATTCTTTATCCTTTGCTGTATACTGGTCCATGCATCTGTTTGTCCTAGTTGCATTGCATCACTCACTAAGATACATCATCCTAGGATCTATCTGCATATTAGGCTTGGACTATTGTATAACACAACCATGCATTCTGTATTGCATTAAATGGTTTTCACTATTCATAAACTGTAAAAATTTTCCAAAAAATTATTTTTCAAAATCTTTTTGCATCTGTGTTAAATGGTTATATATATGTGTGTGTTTATGTGTGTGTGTTTGCACTTTCCTTCCTACATAGTTGTATTCACACACACACATTGAGCATCTGCATAAATTCCACTTCACTTGAAGTATGAATCCAAATGCCAATCCTTTTTACCCAAAGCCTAGACCATTGATTGAAAACTCATATCTTCTTGAGGATATGAAGAAAAATAAGTTTCATCATCACAAAGCTTCTTCTTTCAAAATAGTTCTTTCTTCATTAACTAAAAATTATCATAAAAGACACTTTCCACCTAGACAAATCAGAAAGGGATACAAAAACCACACCATTCCTTTCTATCAAAGTAGAAAATATCAAATTCCTCAATCCCCTAACCCGAAGCCTACTAAACCTTTTCACTAGAAAAGCTAACCTCAGACAAAATCCAAACCCAATTCCAAACATGAACAAACCAAAGCCTCCACCACCAAAACTCTCAAACCAATCAAATTCCAAAAAGTTTCTTGAGCTAATAAAAAATGTCCAACCTGGCACTTGTGTGGATGTTAAAGGTGAAGTGGAGTTCATAACTATAACTAGAAGGGCTAAGTGGGATGGTCTAATGTACAATCTAGGAAAGTAGTATTTCATTCATCTCATGGGGCAATTTTATTGGAATATGAGCATAATAAAAGGGGTGGAGGGTATCTTACATTTCACTACTACAGTGAATAGGAAAATTATTCATGTTAATAACAAGAGCATCAATAGAGCACTGTATTTACCTCTTCATCTATGTGAGTTTCCTTGTGAGGACATCTTTTTTCTGTTTGTCTTTACTAAGTCTGAATTTGAACTTATGGTTGGTATGTTTTGTAAGTCTGATGTTCCTGATGGTCTCTTTGATGTTAACTGTGGGATTCACTTTAAGCATTTCACTAGCACTTTCCAACATCTTACTCTTATCATTAGGTCAAATGTTATGCCTAAACCTAATCAAAGTAAGTACTTTGATTTCTTTGATATGAATATTATGCATCTTCTCTATAATAAAAAAAAATCATTTTTAGTATCTCTTATGTCATTCTTCTGAATATGATTAATGCTCATCTTGTTGATTATATGCCATATAGTATGTTGATCTCTTCTCTCTTTGCAATCTGCAACATTCCCATGCCTGAAATTTTTGCAAATTTGGCTAATTCTCAAATCACCAATGACCACTTTAGGCCACAAGTTCCCTGATTCACTGTGAACCTCAAGAGGTTATTCCTGTTGCCATTCCTCAGTTCATCAGAGAGGAAGATGTATTTCTCTCTAAGTTTGAGTCTGTCAAAACAATGTTTAATGAACTAAAACTTGAACTTAAAAGGGTTAAGGATGAAAATGCCGAGATTATGGAAAAGTAGGAGAGTTAGAGAGTTTCACTACCTCTTACAAATATAGGATTGCATACTTAAAAAATTTAGCTGCATCTACTCTAGGAACAAATTGCATGACTGATCAAGATATTGTCATTTCCTATCAAATCCCTATGAGTGATAATGCTTCTATGATTCATGAGTTAGAAGAAGTAGGTGTGGGTGCTAGAGGTCAAATGATTGATAATCCGCCTGATTTGATTCATATATGTGATGCTGATGGAAATGTGATTGGTTGACTATGCTTGATTCTGTTGTTTGATGGATTCTGCTCTGTGATTCTGTGTTGGTGCTTTCTGTTCTGCATACCTTTTATTGTTTGAATCTATGATTTGTCTATAACTTAAAAGACTATGTGTTATTAGTTGGTTTGTAGTATTTGAATTCTGTTGATACTTCAATTTAAGAAGTGGATGCACTTCTCTGGTTTATAATGACTTAAAACAGGTTTAGGAATTTGTTCTAGATAATCAGTGAACAACACTAATTATTGAGATCACTTTTGATTATATATCATGGCCTGTTAGTTTATCTTGATTCTGACTCCTTATTGCGAAACTGTTATCCAATGCTTAATATCCATATGCAGGAACAAAGTCAAATATGACTTTAAAATTTTATATTTTTTGGTATTAGAATGTGAATTTTTACAATCCAGTTCTTGTGCAGGATTCATACTTGATATATCATTGTAATATGTGATTAACCAGTGAACTACACTGATTCATAAGAACACTTTTGTTCACTGTAATATATCTGACTTGTTTGCTTTAAACTGTTATACTATTGTATTCTCTAACAAGTTATTGCACGAATCAGATTAGACTAAATATAGCTTTTGGTATACTTTATTAATTCTGGCATAATAGTTTAAGATAAACTGACATATTAATCTTAGATATAATTTGATAAGTAAATTTTAGTTGCTTTGCAAATTTTGATGTCATAAAAGTTAAAATACAGAAATAAGACACTATGGTGTATGTTCTTATGTTTACAGGTTAAAACTGAAAATTAAAAATATGAATTCAAAGTTTTTATTAAAACTAAGATACATACATTTATATATGTCTCTGTACTTTACTACTAATTTTCAATGCACTTAGTAATTCATGCTGAAATCTGTGACTTGATTAGCTTGATTCACTTGCTCTAAAATCTTATACTCATGTTAACATGAGTTAGTTGATAATGTTAATTTGAGATTGCAGGAAAAAGACAACTGGTATTCTTGTGCCATCTAACCAAATTGCAGTTTGTCAAAATCAAGCAAGCCTTACTCGGCTAAGGTATGGCAGGTATAATTCTTTATTCCTTATAGTTTATTTCACTATGCACACGAGATTGATGTATTGAATTTTCGAATCAAACCAACTCTACTTTGTATCTTGAGTTAATAGAGTGTATTAGAAGACATTATGTGTATGATTTTAGGATTTGAATACTTTGTACTGGTGATAGTATGTGTTTAGTAAATCAGTCATATTAGAATGTATTAGGTATTCGAGTTTGTAAACTAATCTTCGCTTTCATTATTATTGTATCTATTTGAAACATAACTCTAGATTGTATTAGACTTGTGCCATGTAATAGAATGTATTAGATTCACCAAATTATAAGAATCCAGGTTTACATAAAGTATAGTTTGTGCTAAATTCCAGGACTATATAAGTTGAACTCATAATGTAACTTGTATAATTAACTCACCAAGATATTTGGTTTGTATAAACCTTAATCTGTATAATATATGTTTAGATAAGAACTCAAAGCACAATTTTGAATCTTAGTCCGGGATATTTGATACATATTCCTAAATTAATATGTTCATATTTTCAAACAATACAATTACAAAGACAGTCAGTTAAACTTATGATCTTGATATACAAGTAAATTTGGGATGCTAAAAGGGATTTGCTGGTTATACTATGATAAATGTGTGGTAAATATTTCCAAAGAATTGAATTAATATTTTCAGTTTGTAAACATAATACATGGATATATGAGTTAAATCTTAGTTTTTCCAATCAATCAAGTCAAGTCCAATGCATTTTTAAATTACAAACACACCCTAAGATATCTTTTCCTTATTCAAAACAAATTTTACAATCAATTCTGAATATATGCTAATTTCCTTTTCATAACTAAGATCCTTGTACTAATCATATTTGCCATGATAAATCTTTGAACTAAATACCATGTCTTAGATAAGATGTAATCTTTATTTAAACAATGTATTCTCTTTTTGGCATATAACAAACAAAAAGGGAAGAGAATCCTATCTTTAAAAATTGCTAAACTATACATATGGATCTTCTGTACTTCTATTTGTTATGATAAGAGAACCCTAATTTTAAATATATTTTAAATATTGCTAACTATATATATGGATCTTTATGCTTCTATATGTTATGATAAATTTAACAAATTATTTTGCAGGATTTTAAGAAAGAGATTAAAATCTCTAAGTGTTATGGATTAAAAACTAGGTCATATTTATTGTTAGGGGTCGTGAGCTTTGAGGCTCGATTTGACTGCTCTCGTGTCCCGTGACTCAATATGCCTTTCACAAGATGCCTACGTACCTTGCTGTTTGCCAAGGATCAAGTAAAAAATGTAGTTCTGATTTGTGGGGTGAGACCCCTTATATAGGCATGGGAAGCCTTTGAATTATGTTAGGGTTAGGAGACTTGGTGGTCAAGTCTCAGTTTTTAGAGTGGACTTTGAAGTCCTATGATGCAAGAAATTTAATCCTTGTTCCATGGGGTTTCTTGGAGGTCAATCTCCAAGGAATTATATCCCTATTTGGATTCCACTTATCAGCTGTTCTTACCCTTATTAATTAATTTTGTAATATTCAGGGTTTTGGGCTCCTTTAAAATGGGTGTTATTGTTGGCCCCAACCAGGCATAATTAATGCGACATTAATTACACAACCAAGGTTTATTTTACTCCCTATCATTTTCCCCCAAACTTCTGGTAAATTGCCAAAGATTTCACACAAGTTAAGTTCATTCAATCCCTTAGAAGGTATCATTTTCTGCGTAAGGTATGGAGCGACCTACACATTTACAACGTTTTGCCTTGTACGTGGCTTCATGATATTTTTTTGGAACTTCCTTATTATTTTTCTTACCTTATTCCTATTTTTTAGGAATTTTCTGGTATTTTCCCTAATTTCCAGAAATTTTCTTAATATCCTGGAATTTTCTTTAATTTCTAGGAATTTTACCTTATTTTTCTGGAATTTTCCCTTATTTTTCTGGAATTTTTCCTTCACTTTTTAGGAATTTTCCTTAATTTCATGGATTTTTCCTTAATTTCTAGAAATTTTGCTTATTGTCAGAAAATATTTACAATTTTTCTAAAAACCTTCTTGAATTCTTCTGGAATTTATTTCAGAAATTCTTATTTTTCTGAATTTTTCAGAAATTTTTCCTTTTTTTATATATCAAATTCGACCAAGAATCCCCTTCGACCAGGATCTTGGTCGAGTTAAAGGCCAATTGCTTCTAGTCGTGACCATTTCAGTTTGGATGCATTTTGGTTAGAATCTTGATCGAATTTGGTCATGATCTTGGTTTGACTTGTGATTCTGACCAAAATATCCTCCATAAAATCCTGGTCGTGGTTATTTCGGTCTGGAAAAGTTTCGGTAAGATTCCTGACCGACTTTCGGTCAGGATTTTGGTTTGACTACTCATCTTGACCGAATTATGCCCTTCTCTTTCTAGGTCGTGGTTATTTCGGCCAGGAAAAGTTTCAGTCAGAATCCTGACTGAATTTCGATCAGGATTTTATTTTGACTACTGATCTTAACCAAATTATGCCCTTCTCTTTCCTGGTCGTGACCATTTCGGGGAGGAATCGTTTCGATTTGGATCCTGACCAAAATTCGGTCAGGAATTTTGACTCAAATTTTGACCGAATTATGGTCTAGCTTCCTCTGGCCGTGCATATTTCGATCAGAATGATTTTCGATGAGAATCCTGACCGAAATGGGTCATGATTTATTTAAATTTAATTTCTAACCTAATTTGTTTTTTTTTAATTTGCTAACAGGACATATTTGGGCCATTAGATTGGGCCTCTATTTGAGCTAGCTAAATTAGGTATGTGGATCAAACCTTCCTATCTGGGTCTACTGATTTGGGCCTTTATTTATCTGGGCCTTATAATCCGACATTCTAGATTGGCCCAATCCACTTGTGGCTGGGTTTACATTAGACAGAGGCCTAAATTCCCACATATTTTCAACAATGCCTCTATTCCCGATAACAACCAGAATTGCAGAAGTAGTTTTGTTGATTTAAAATGGGAGAATGGTGATTGGGGTACCCTTTTTCGGTCTTCCTTTGGAAAAGTTAATGATGGCATCCCCAAGACCATTCGCCTATTAGAAGAGGAGAATATTATATATAGGGAGCTTATCAAAGATGAGGGTCAAACTACCAGTTGGACTCTATTGGAGGAGTTTTCCCTGATTCATATGGGACTTTGTCCAGTAACTCAGAAGGGTATTTCTCACTCTCTACAATATTTTTCTTTTCTTAGGCGTTATTAACATAACTTATTCTTTATTTTTGTTTCTTTTTTAGCGGTTCAGGAGATAAATAATGTTGTTGTGCCGGTTGTTGAGGAAACAACCAGGATGAAAAAGGCTCGACTTACGGGATTGGAACCTCGCGGTAAGGCTATGGAGCCTAGCTTCCTAAAAAAGCACAAGGAGCCCATGGTGGAGGCCTCTTCAGGGGGTACTGAAACCCCTGCCACTCCTGCTCCTATCCCTACAGGCTCATTTCAGCCTCTATGGGGTTTTCGCCGTGGGGATACCGTGGTTGGGTCCACGAAGCATGCTTGGGATTGGTCCTATAATTCCATTACTCCTAAGGACTTCACTGATGTTCTGGCTGGTCAGGACTTGGATCATGTGAAGTTTATGGAAGCCCAGTCCATTGCCTCGGTATGTTTTTTGCTTTCTAATTTACATCTCTCTTTTCTTTCTTAAAACATAAGCTTGCCGTGCCTTATCTTATGTTTTCTTTTCTTATTTCAGACTAATGCTCACTTCCAAGCAGCCGTGAGGCATGCCGAGTCTTGGAAGAAGGCTTTGGAGAAATCCGACAGAGCCTTGAGGAAGCAGAAGGTCAAATATATGGCCTTAGAGATGAAGATGAAGCGCAAAGAGGAGGAACTTTCTGAGGCCAATGTTGAGTTGGTGAAACTTAAAGCTGAAAAGGACAAAATTATTGATGCTTACTTGGACACAGATGAGTTTACTCAGAGCATGCGGATTAAGGATGATTCAGTTTTTCTTGGGTTCTTTAGGACTGGTTGGGACACGACCCTTGGGACCGTGAACGATGCTTGTCCGGATATTAACCCGGTGGACTATCCTTGTCCAGATGACGAGACTTTACTGCAGAGGTTTCGTACCCACGTAGTTGTCTCTAAGGATAACCCTGATTCCCGTTCCTCCCGGCTCTAGAGTCATCTTCTAGGCCTGCCGCAGAAGACCTCAACTCTTCCTCCTCCAAGACCGGTACTGCTGAGACGTTGAGTGAGAGTGGAAGTGATGATATGGATGCAGAGGACACTTTTGCTCCTTAGAGTTCTTATTGGCCCTGCGTGGCTTTGTTATTTATGCTCTAGACATGTAATAGTCTCTTTATTTATTGAACTCTATGTTCTTATATTGAATTCATGCATTTAGTTTATTTATTATAACTTTGTGTGCTGTAGGAACTTAATACCACATATCAGAAACTTCATAAATTCCATAAATTCTTAGGATTCATCCCTTTCATAAGTCTTGGTAAAACTAAAACTTGAAATAATAGTCTTATAGAACATAAAATCCTAAACAAGCAAAGATTCAAGGTGCTTTTCAACCTGTTTGCCACTTTGAAAATTGAACATCTTTTCCATCAAACTTATACATAATAGACTTTCAGGTTTTGAGAGTGCCAAGTCCTTGGGACTTCAAAACCGTACATAGTTTCCAGCTTGTAGGATCCTCTCCCTTGAACACTTTTGATCTTGTATGGTCCTTCCCAATTTGGGGTGAGTTTTCCCTTCAGCCCTACACCAGAAGCCTCCACATTCCTTAGAACCAAGTCACCTTATTTGAAGAACCTTTCTTTTACCCTTAAGTTTTAGTAGAAAGAAACTTTTTTTAGATGTTCCACTATCTTTGTATGCGCCTCATCTCGCACTTCATCAATCAAATCCAGGGATAACCTTTGCCCCTCCTCATTTTCTTCAACATTGTATGCTTAGATTCTAGGAGACGAGTGTGATATTTCCACAGGAGCGACTGCCTCCGCCCCATATGCTAACATAAAGGGCGTTACTCCGGTAGTGACTCTATAAGTAGTCCTGTAAGCCCAAAGTATTGGAAGTATTTCATCCACCCAATTAATTATGGATTTTTCAACCCTCTTCTTCAGTCCATCTAGAATAATGCGATTCACCACTTCCGCTTGTCCATTGGTTTGTGGATGAGCCACAGAGGTAAACCTCAACTCATTCTCGTTTTCCTCACAGTATTTCCCTAACTCTTCATTATTGAATTATGTTCCATTATCGGTGACTAGAATACGAGGGATTCCGTATCTGCACATGATGTTTTCCCACAAGAATTGTGTAACTTGCTTGGTTGTGATCTTAGCTAAAGGTTTAGCTTCAATTCACTTAGTAAAATAGTCTATAGCTACAATCGGAAACTTCCTTTATGTTGTGGCCATGGGAAAAGGCCCAAATATATCCATTCCCCACATAGCAAAGGGAATCAAAGAATTGATGGAAGTTAACATCTCGAGGGGAGGGGTGTCGAACAACCAATGCATGTTTCTGTCAACGATCACTGTGACGGCCTCAACCCGGGGTCAGGAATTGACGTCACGAATAACAACAAACCACATATAATATAACTGAACTCAATATTAATATAACATAAACACGACCCCTTTATCAAGATCTTTTCCAGGTTTAAATATGACTTAGGTTACATAACTATTGCAACCAAACTTATTTAACAAGTCTGACACAACTACCTTAATACAGCAACTCAACATACCACATCTGGTCTGACACAACTACCTCAGAGGAGCCTGGTACAGAAGGAACTAGAACTCTTCCCTAACTACGATGGAAGAGTCTCCTATGCATCTGCAATATATATATACAAAACATTCTGCAAGGGTGAGCAATCAATTGCTCAGCAGTACCACTATATGAATAACAAGTAAAACAGTTTATGATAAAACAATTATGGGAACAAAAATCATCAATCATTTATAAAAAAAGTAAAATATGTATAAACTGGATATCAACAACTAGCATGCTCTTTACAAAACAAAACATAATTGTGTGCTTTGTAAACACCAGAGTCCAATTTTAGCATGCTATTCACATTTGTAATTCAACTGTATAAAATTACTTGTTCCGTTATGGGAACCACAAAACCAAAGCAGATATATATTGGACATTCAAATATGAAGACAACTGATCAGGCTATCAACATTGGACTGCTCCATCTTCCATCCCACAAAACCTGTTCCGGAACTCAGAGACTAGCTAGGTCGCTGATATGCTGGACTAATCGGTTAAGTAATGCGCAAAACCGAGTTAGCCACTTACGCAACCACAATAGGCCACTCTGGCCTCTATCTATCCAATATCTGATCGTTTTTATACAGTTTTCAAATCACTTGTACATATCTCAGTTTAAAATAGTTCATTTAACAATACACATAAATTTGGTTCACAAAATCATTTTCATTTGGAGATAGGTACCTTTTCGAAATTACTTTTCCCCAAAACAGATTTTAAACAAATAATTATAACTACAGGGGATACGTAACTTAAAACATTTCTGTTCCTGTTCGAGAATAAACAACAGTTCATTTATATATACTGAACCATAAAAGTATGGACATGGGTACTTGCCTTGCAGAGCTTTACAACTATTACTGATTGACCTTGGACCGACTTGGACGCTCGGGCTTTATTGCCTAACTATTAAACTATCATGGATCCGACTTCAATACTCAGGCCCTATAATTGGACCCTTGCTGTAATAACCCCAATTTTTGGGAAATTTTTGAAACCCTTATGAATAGTGTTTTTGCTGAATGAGAAAACTTTTCATGCCACACTACGTAGGGGTTCTGTTATTGATCTTCTGGGATATTATTAGTACTCTATGTGGTATATAAGTGTATGTAAAGATCGTCAGAATCCAATTTCCGAACACTTTGATTTTTCCCGGAAATCCACTAGATACGGAAAAGAATTGAGAAAAAGGTAACAGAATAAAAAGGATTTAAATTAAAGGATTATAAGAGAGGATCATAAAAAGGAATATAATGTATTGAGAAAGGTTAAGGGAACCTAAGTAATAAGATCCCAGGTATGATCCCTCAAACGATAAACGAAAACGAAAGTTAAGCGAACCGTATAACAGATCAGCGGTCATTAGGCAAGCGATTAGGAAGTTAATCAAAGGGATTAGTGGGAATGATGTCATCCAACCAATAGAAAGAGGACAAGGAAGGGAGGATGACATCATGAGGATGATATAAGCATGACATGGGAAGGAAGGAGGTGTGGTTGAATGAGAACCACACAAATTCAAGGGCAAGAAGGTAATTGACTAAAGCAAGCACAAAAACCAAGCAACCAAGCCAAGCAAAAATCATTTTCATCAAAAATCAAAAGCAACCAAGGCTTTGTTCTTGAAGCTCACGGCTTTTCATCTTTTTCAAAGGAAGAAAAATCAAAAATCAAGTTCCAAGCATTGTTAAATCACAAGGTAATTATCTAAGCTTCCTTGTACATAGATATGGATATGCTATAAGTTTAAGCTCCTAATTCCTTCACAATCTCTTCCAATAAATCAAGGAAGAAGATGGTGAATAGTAACCTTCAAGAAATAACTTTAGTTTTCTTGAATTTTTATGAAAGATTAAGGTTATACAAGCAAGGATCAAGGTTCTTTAGGCATTCAAAGCTCTTGTGTTGTGTTAAAAAGCTTCAAGGAAGGTATAATCTCTTAACCAAGCTTTGTTATTGAATGTTAAGAGCATAATATGAGTATTTTAGTTCATGAGAGGCTTGATGGTTGTGTATGTAGAGATTAGTGAGTTTTGGGATGTTGTTGGATTGGTAAATGTTGTTGTTTTGATTAAAAGAACTTAAGTATGATTAAAGTTAAGCTTAGGCATAAGTATGAATGATTAAATTGAATTGGTTGGGGTTGTTATGATGTGATAAGGATGGATGTGGGTTGTATGTTGGATTTGAGGTTGGTTTATGGTTGGTTTTGAATGGTTTAAAATATTGGAAATCGCGTAAACATAGCCGTCGTAACGTCCGATTTTCTTTGGACTATTTTTGTGCATAGCATTAGGACCCCAGAATCCCCTGCTAGATTATGACCACTTCCATGATTAGATAGCTCATGTTACGAGCTTCGTTTTGATATGTAGTTCGTTCGATTCCGATGCACGGTTTAGGAGAAACGACCGTTTCAAGTAACGGCGTTTCGCGAACGAAACTTTTTCCCTCGCCTTACTTTGAAATGTAGGTTAAAGACCAAAAAGGGTTAATTAATGTATGAAACATTTATGGTAAGTGTGTTAGGCAGTTGGTAAGACATTCGCGAAGGAATCGCTTTAAAACTCGTAAAGGTTAAATTATTAAAAATGGTGGAGCCGAGGGTACCCGAGTGACTTAAGCGAATCAGTGAGCGCAAAACAAGCGTTAGAGTCTAAGTTAGTTAAAGTATAGATTTACAAGTGATTTTGGTTTAATTCCAACTTACTTGTTGTTTATAGGTTACCAGACTCGTCCCGAGCCTTTCTCACCCCCAAGTCGCTCAGGCAAGTATTCTATCCGTTATACTGTTGTTGTGATGTATACATTTGTATATGCATGATCTTGCGATAAATGCATGTTGGTTATTTAGCGAATTCTTGCGATATATTGTAGCATGTGATATGGTATATATGCATGCCTGTTTCATATTCTTGAAATATATATCTGTTGGTTCAGTTGATAATACCTATGCTAGAGGATAGCGGTAACTTGCGTATACCCTTAGTATAGGGACCCAAAGGTGAAAATATTTTCTAAAACCGGGAGTCGAGGATCCCGAGTAGATTTTGTATATATGGATATGGATATATATATATATATATATATATATTTATATATAAATATATGGTTATAGTTTTCCAAACTGTTAATCGAATAAGGTTTATTCGATAACTTTAACTTTATTTTATTATTGAATATTATTTTGAATATTCATTCGAGGACTTATGACTCCTTTTATTTTAATTATCTGAATATTATTTGAATATTCATTCGAGGGCTTATGACTCTTTTATATTATTTATTGAATATTATTTGAATATTCATTCGAGGGCTTATGACTCTTTTATATTATTTATTGAATATTATTTGAATATTCATTCGAGGGCTTATGACTCTTTTATATTATTTATTGAATATTATTTGAATATTCATTCGAGGGCTTATGACTCAGTTTATATTATTTAATGAATATTATTTGAATATTCATTTGAGGATCTATGACTCCGATTATTTGCTTAGGTATATTCTTTATTTTATTAAAGAATAAGGTGTTAATAATCAAACTTATTTTCGATTATTCAAATAAAGATAATACTTTCATATAAGTATATCTTTGGTTATTTAATGTTTATTTCAAGTATAAGTTTTAATACTTCTACTTCAATTATTTTTATAAAGATTATTCTTTATGGGAATATTATTTAATTAATAATATTCAGATATTTTCTAATATATGGGGACTGATTTACTTCATTAAATCAGCTTTACTCCAAACACTCTATAAAGTGTTTTCGAGTCTTCAAAATGATTTTTAAAGTTAGAGCGGATCCCAAAACTCATTTTTATATTTAAGATCTTCCTTTTTAAGGGGATTTAAATACTCGCTCAAAACCTGGGGAATCCGGCTCTGTGGTGTATTTTATATTCGCAACGAGGTTGCAGTTTTGGTAAATGAATTGATTACTTGCCCAATGTTCGGGAAGTAAGCCCATCTAATTGAGTCGGCATAAGCGACAGGCCGGGGTACGGTCTATTATTGTGTAAGTGGCTGGGTGGCAGTCCATCAACGCGTAAGAGGCCGGGTGGCGGTCCAGCACAAGGTCCTTATGAGGCCAGGGTGATGACCGGTGGGGGATTCATCCATCTACTAGTAGAAAAGGTTACTTATTGGTATCTTTGCCTGATCAGCAAGATATCTGGTTTATGCCAAAATTCTTTTCCTTCCAAATTTATTGGATATTGCAACTCTGTTCATACTTTACATGACAGAGGTTTTCAGGAAATGTATAAAGAAGATGTATATGTGGATATATATATATATATATATATATCAGAACTTAATGAAGTATATCCTAACTTCATTTCCTTTAATAATATTTCGAAGATTGAATCTATTCAAGTCTTATCTTGTGGTCTCATCAGTGGGATGAACTTTTGAAACTAATTATAACTTGAACGGTGGTAGTTCAAGTAGTATTTGGGAAAGATATAAGTATATTGGGGTATCTTGTAACTTCATCTTTTAAACTTATATCTAATTAATAATTGTCTTATGAATGACAAAGATTTTCAGAAAAACGTTGAGACAAGGTTAGATATATGAGATCACCTTGCAACGATATTTTTTTATATACAGTTATACACTGGGACTTTGTGTATATTATGCATGGAAGAGGACTTCCAATATTTTAAAAAGTATATATGTATATATACTGAATATTTTGCGACTTCATCGCATTAAGATATCAAACTTGGTTCATTTCTTTTGACCAAGACTTTCATGAGTATTATGAGTAGGCTCATATATTGTAAATCATTATACATATTATTTTGGTGGGCTTGCTGCTCACCCTTGCTTTCTTCTTTCATCACACAACAACAGTTAGGAAAGATGGCCAGACTCCAGCAGACCCAGCGCAAGCGCGTGGGAAGCGTCCCGCGTCTTCCCGTTGATGTTGTAGCTGCTATAGCTGCAGAGGTAGATCTATTGTAGATCAGACCATCTACTTTTGAGAATCAATTATGTATAATTATAACTTGTGGCAGATAATGGCAATTAACTGTAAATTTATCAAGTAATCATTTTGGGTTGTAATAACTTTTAAATTGTGGATTCAAAGACTTGTACTTATTTAAATTTCATCTCTGAGACTATAACGGGTTGTGGTGTGTGTTAGTGTGGGGTCACAGCATAAGGTTATTTATTATTAATTAAGTGAAGTGATATTGTGGAAAGAAAGACCGTGACGACCCGGATCCCCGACCCCGGATCTGGGGGTGTTACAGAAATGGTATCAGAGCTAAGCGTTATAAACCTCAGAGATGATGGGACGTTAAGATAATAAGTTAACTAAGATAATAAGAACTCTTGCCAAGTTCATAGTCGGGCTACCTAACGTAGCACTGACAGTTAAAACCCTTATGGGAACCCTTATAAATATCGTGATAGGAGCGTAGTTCGTTATCGTATATGGTAGCGGGACTCCGAACCCTGAGGTTGAGGAGCAACATCGTGATGATATTTTATTACTAATTGGAGATCGGATTGTGGATCCGATAGAGTGTCCTAATGCAGGACCGGATGATGTTGATATTGAGGATGTTGTCCTAGTAGGGATAGTTGTTGAGGAGGACCCCATGGAGGATCCTGACAGGATTGGATAAAGGACCACTGATGAATTGATGACCATGGTTTGGTCTACTACCAGAGGTAGGATTGGCCGGTCACTACCGGAGGTTCGTTCAAGTTTGTAAAGATAGTAACCCCTTTAACGCGGCTTACTCGTAAGACTGAGAAGTTCGAATGGACAGAGAAATGCGAGAACAGTTTTCAAGAACTGAAGCAGAGGTCGGTGATGGCCCCTATGCTGGCGTTGCCGGATGGAAAAGGAGATTTTGTGAAGTGTAGTGACGCTTCGCACAAGGGCTTAGGGTGCGTGCTTATGCAGCACGGTAAGGTAATCGCGTACATGTCAAGACAATTAAGGTAATATGAAATTCGATATCCCCGCTCATGAGCTTAGGCTCGTGGCAATAGTTTTACCCTAAAGATTGGAAGCACTACTTGTATGGAGAGAAGTGCGAGAATTACCTAAGCCATAAGTGCTCTAGTACATTTTCGCGTAGAAAGAGCTCAACATACGCCAGAGGAGGCGGTTAGAGCTAATCAAGAATTATGATTGGGAGATTCTTTATCATTCGGGGAAAGCCAATGTGGTGGCTGATGCCCTTAGTAAAAAGGAGAGACTCAAGATGATAATGACTTTGGGAGGGTTGATAAGAGATTTTGAAAAAAAAAACTGGAAATAGATATGAAGGTAACCGGAGCCGGTACCGAAAAGTTGTTTGAGATTGCAATACAGCCCGAATTATTGGAAAGGAACATATTGTGCCAGAAAAAGTGATGAATGAAGGCAGAGAGCCAACAAATAGATATGAGATTAATACCGAGAGAGATGATAAGGGAATAATGAGGTATTCCTATAGAATTTGGGTTCCAAATGTTTAAGAGCTTAAAGATGAAATCTTAGATGAAAGCTAGTTTGAGGAATAAGAGTTAGAGCAAACCCTGAATGTGATAGTCAGGGAGGACGCCATCAAGATAGAAGGAACCAATAACATAATGAAGTGGAAAATGAGGATTTTAACGTATAAGATAACCCCAAGTATGGGAGAAGGATGACACATTTCATACTAAGGAAATAGAAAGACGAGTAAGGAAAGGAGACCCGAGACGGTACTCCTATACGGAAATTCATGGACCTGTCTAAAAAGAACTTAGACTACTATCCCCAACCACCACCTTGAGGAAACAATGCGGTGAGAAATTCTTTCAGGGCCTTTAAGTCGCTAAGCCCTTAGAGTTCCAAGGAACAAGCTGAACCAGTCGAGGCAAGAACCTTGCTAAAGGAAATATAGGAATCATTTGAGATTCTAAGTGATGGACGAATCACAAAAGACTGTTTTTGTCACTTACCCTCCTAAGAGAAGGGCCACCACTGGTGAAAGACCAAGAAAGGCACGGAGCCAAAGGTTAGAATAAATTGATTAAAGTTCAGTCAATTGTTTTCGGGAAAGTAATTCCCAAGGTTATGGAGAGAGTGTAAAAGCTTTAGAGCCAGAACAAAGGCAGACGAGTATGATGAATTGTGAATTTAAGTTGTAAAAGTTATCAAGATTCGTTCTGAGGACACGAATCCAGAATGACGGGATGTTTGAAATCAATGCTTAAGTTGTGTTGGTTCAAGAAATAATGATAAGAGAAAGGGAAAATAAAAAGAAACTGAAGTGGAAAGGAATATAAAGGCAATAGAGTTTGAGGAATGATAAGGGAGTTGGGTATGAGGAAACCCTAAAGACTCATAGCAATAGAAATAGAAAAGTATGTAATCGTCAGGATGATGATGATCCACCATGAGTTAAAATTGATGGTTGAAGGCATAAGAGATACATATATTGTACCCCCTTTAAGTTGGGAGGATTCGAGGAAACCTTGAGATAGTTCGAAGGATAAATATTGAGACACGGATAGACTGAGGAGACAAGAAAGTAAGAAATCAGGAAAAATTGGATGAAGGAAGTGACCTTCAATAATGTGAAATGTAAGACAGGTGGCTCGATACCCAGAAAGGGAGACGCCAGGTATGAGAGATATCCCAATATTGAGATGACTGTTGAGATAAACAACAAAAGTAAATAAGGATTTATTAAGAAGAAGTTCACGTTGAACACGACCAATATCTTCCAGATCATCCATGTTATCATTACCAAATCAGGAAAGAAAAGCGGATGACCATTGTTATCTTTTGGAGGCCATATGGATTGACCTCAATTTGAATAAGGATGCTATTATGAAGTTAGGTATACACTATCGAGGTGGGAATGATGAATAAGATAATCTATCAAGGATATATGACTTGATTTATTCGTGGAAGGATGCAGGTACCTTTTAAAGGTGGAATTAAGGATAGAACATTGGTAACTTAAAATGAATCCTAGGGGACTGCATAAAGGTTGGCATGTCACCCTTAATAGGGACAGTATGAGTTTTGACAGTATGATTGGGAAAGGGTTAAGGTAACAACAACCTTTAAGAATCAGTGGAGAAATTTTGCAGAAGTATATAAACAATGGTTCTACTATTAGTAAATGGTATTGTGATATGCCCTGTATCTAGGGAATACAGGAGGAACGATTGAAGGATAACCTTAGAGGTTTTATAAGGAAAAAGGTAATATTCAAAATTCTCAAGAATAGAAATGTGGATAAAGGAAATATGACGTAATTATAATGATGCCAAGTGGGGCACGTGTTAAACCACGAAAAAGTATGGATCGAACCAGTAATGGTCGAAATTGTTCAGGGCAATTAGGACTTAAGAAAAAAAAAATGTTCTAAGTATGATTGAGAGTCAGTCTTGACAGTGATTAGCCTCTAAAGACTGAGGCAATAACTTATGGAAAAATGGTGATATTTTTTTTTCTTTTCCCATCTGATTTTAAGGAAAACATCTTCACTCAAGCAGTGATCGGAAATAAGGTAGAAAATTTATTTGGAGATGGTTAAAATGACATTGACTGTAAGGAAATTTTACTATCAGGAAAGGCCAAAGCGGTGGCCGACACTTTAAAGGTAAGAGGATAATTATAGGCGCGTGTGCCAAAAGAATACAGTGATGATGGTTAAAAATGTGAAGGTTGAATTATGGTTTGGAAGATTGACATTCCTTCTGATGACTGTGCAATACCCAACCGTAATAGTAGTTGGTAAAGGTTTAATTCGTGTAATCGCCATGAACGGGCTATCTATCTTAGAAGGTCCTATCTTGAGATAAGCCAGGACCATGTTTCAAAAAGGACTAGACGAACCTTTGAGTAAGTCTTCTATTTAAGGCATATGATTAAGAATGGTATTAACCTGCTATCGTTGCTTTGATTGAAACTCTTCTGCAATTTTATCTGCTTCATGTCATGTATGTATGTCAGAATCAGGAGTGTACTCCATGAATCATGAATGGTGATTATGTTACCTCCTTAGAAGGATTTGATACGACATGTATGGACTCCGTATGGTTAGCTATTAAGACTTCATGGAAAATGAATGACTACAGTGGGTCAGTGGTGGACCATAGTAAGGCAGCAATGATTCTGCGAGTAGTGAGCTGATTACAACCATGAGAGTTGTATTGGAATGGGTGTTGAGATTGAGTACCCCTAATCGGGTCGTGGTAGTGTATAAGTTATCATTGATAGACTAATTAAGTAGAGTATCTACCTAGTGAATTATTATTCTTTCTTATCAATAAGAGAGTCGTATTATTATACGAGGAAGGTTGCGGTGCGAGCATAGAATTCTAGTAACGATGATGTATAGAATGAGATCCCAGATTCGATTTTCGATGTCGTGGGAGTTTCAAAGGTGATTGTGTATAAGCTCGAGGAAGAGCATGGGTCCATAGAATGATGGACGGGATAGCAAAAATATTTAGGCACGTGAAATGCGATGCTATAATACTTGATGTTGATATAAATACATATATATTTTGTTCTCCTATGACAAACCTCTATAGTTCAGAGGTAGATTCCAAGCCAGATATTTTATGGCAATAAATTTTTTTTTATGAATATACAATTCTCTTCAATTCGTTCTTTTCTCTTCTTTTCATTTCATGTAAGCTGAGAAGAACAACCCTTCCAGAAGGGGAGGTATTGCCGAATGACTATCTATCTGTGTGATAGAAGCCGAGTAGGATACCAGCTATTGTTTAATTGCTTGTCAAGTACTAAAGGCTGGCCACCTTCTGTACTAACTATGCGATATAACAAGTGTTCATGATCATAGTGATCTCTCAACAAATTCCTTTACTTCTATATGATTAATCAAACTTTGGGAAATAGAAACAGCTGAAAAAAAAAGGAGTAATAAAGTGGTGGTAGTATGCGGAATGGGAACACATTCGTGATACTAAGGTTGACGTGGTTATTAAAAGGTTATAGAACGCTAGCGAGCAAAAGTATAACCAGTATAATATTAGGAACGGAAGGTAGTAGCGATTACGAACTGGAAAAGAATGGGTATTGAGAAGCAAAAGCTCTAATGCTAAAAGCTATGATGAGAGTCTGTGTAGTAGACTTGAAAGAATTTGGAATGATCATTTAACGCGGATTAAGTTATCTTACGACAATAGATCATATGTCATTATCGAGATGTCGCCTTATGAGATCCTTGAGGGAAGACACTGTCGATCTCCCTTATGTTAGGATGAAGTTGTAGAGCGCAAGATGCTCGGACCCGCAGTAGTCCAAAGGACCAGGGATATAATAGATCTAATCAGAGGACGGCTGGTAGTAGCCCAAGATGGACATAAGAAGTATGTTGATTTGACACGAAAGGACAAAGAATAGGAAGTAGGGAACCTAGTGTTGTTAAAGGTATCCCCTTGGAAACCCTTGGAAAGGATTGATGAGATTCGGAAAGAAAAGAAAGTTAAGTCCACAATTTGTCGGACCCTTGGATATATTAAGAAGTATTGGGAAGTTAGCATATGAGCTAGCCTTACCCCAGAACATATAGCAAGTCATAACGTGTTTCACGTATCAATGTTAAGGAAGTGTAATTTCGGATGCTAGACAAATAGGGGCGTATGAGCGCATAGACATGCAACCAGACGTAACCTATATGGAGCAACCAGGAAGGGTATAGATTAAGAAGGAACGAGTGCTTAGGAGAAGGGTTATCAAACTAGTAAGAGTTTGATGGTAGAACCACAATGGGGGAAAATTGACTTGAGAGTTAGAAAGTGCAATACTAAGAAAGTATCCCTATTCATTTCTATCTGATTCCGGGACGGAATCCTTTTAAGGAGGGGAGACTGTAATAACCCCAATTTTTGGGAAATTTTTGAAACCCTTATGAATAGTGTTTTTGCTGAATGAGAAAATTTTTCATGCCACACTACGTAGGGGTTCTGTTATTGATCTTCTGGGATATTATTAGTACTCTATGTGGTATATAAGTGTATGTAAAGATCGTCAGAATCCAATTTCCGAACACTTTGATTTTTCCCGGAAATCCACTAGATACGGAAAAGAATTGAGAAAAAGGTAACAGAATAAAAAGGATTTAAATTAAAGGATTATAAGAGAGGATCATAAAAAGGAATATAATGTATTGAGAAAGGTTAAGGGAACCTAAGTAATAAGATCCCAGGTATGATCCCTCAAACGATAAACGAAAACGAAAGTTAAGCGAACCGTATAACAGATCAGCGGTCATTAGGCAAGCGATTAGGAAGTTAATCAAAGGGATTAGTGGGAATGATGTCATCCAACCAATAGAAAGAGGACAAGGAAGGGAGGATGACATCATGAGGATGATATAAGCATGACATGGGAAGGAAGGAGGTGTGGTTGAATGAGAACCACACAAATTCAAGGGCAAGAAGGTAATTGACTAAAGCAAGCACAAAAACCAAGCAACCAAGCCAAGCAAAAATCATTTTCATCAAAAATCAAAAGCAACCAAGGCTTTGTTCTTGAAGCTCTCGGCTTTTCATCTTTTTCAAAGGAAGAAAAATCAAAAATCAAGTTCCAAGCATTGTTAAATCACAAGGTAATTATCTAAGCTTCCTTGTACATAGATATGGATATGCTATAAGTTTAAGCTCCTAATTCCTTCACAATCTCTTCCAATAAATCAAGGAAGAAGATGGTGAATAGTAACCTTCAAGAAATAACTTTAGTTTTCTTGAATTTTTATGAAAGATTAAGGTTATACAAGCAAGGATCAAGGTTCTTTAGGCATTCAAAGCTCTTGTATTGTGTTAAAAAGCTTCAAGGAAGGTATAATCTCTTAACCAAGCTTTGTTATTGAATGTTAAGAGCATAATATGAGTATTTTAGTTCATGAGAGGCTTGATGGTTGTGTATGTAGAGATTAGTGAGTTTTGGGATGTTGTTGGATTGGTAAATGTTGTTGTTTTGATTAAAAGAACTTAAGTATGATTAAAGTTAAGCTTAGGCATAAGTATGAATGATTAAATTGAATTGGTTGGGGTTGTTATGATGTGATAAGGATGGATGTGGGTTGTATGTTGGATTTGAGGTTGGTTTATGGTTGGTTTTGAATGGTTTAAAATATTGGAAATCGCGTAAACATAGCCGTCGTAACGTCCGATTTTCTTTGGACTGTTTTTGTGCATAGCATTAGGACCCCAGAACCCCCTGCTAGATTATGACCACTGCCATGATTAGATAGCTCATGTTACGAGCTTCGTTTTGATATGTGGTTCGTTCGATTCCGATGCACGGTTTAGGAGAAACGACCGTTTCAAGTAACGGCGTTTCGCGAACGAAACTTTTTCCCTCGCCTTACTTTGAAATGTAGGTTAAAGACCAAAAAGGGTTAATTAATGTATGAAACATTTATGGTAAGTGTGTTAGGCAGTTGGTAAGACATTCGCGAAGGAATCGCTTTAAAACTCGTAAAGGTTAAATTATTAAAAATGGTGGAGCCGAGGGTACCCGAGTGACTTAAGCGAATCAGTGAGCGCAAAACAAGCGTTAGAGTCTAAGTTAGTTAAAGTATAGATTTACAAGTGATTTTGGTTTAATTCCAACTTACTTGTTGTTTATAGGTTACCAGACTCGTCCCGAGCCTTTCTCACCCCCAAGTCGCTCAGGCAAGTATTCTATCCGTTATACTGTTGTTGTGATGTATACATTTGTATATGCATGATCTTGCGATAAATGCATGTTGGTTATTTAGCGAATTCTTGCGATATATTGTAGCATGTGATATGGTATATATGCATGCCTGTTTCATATTCTTGAAATATATATCTGTTGGTTCAGTTGATAATACCTATGCTAGAGGATAGCGGTAACTTGCGTATACCCTTAGTATAGGGACCCAAAGGTGAAAATATTTTCTAAAACCGGGAGTCGAGGATCCCGAGTAGATTTTGTATATATGGATATGGATATATATATATATATATATTTATATATAAATATATGGTTATAGTTTTCCAAACTGTTAATCGAATAAGGTTTATTCGATAACTTTAACTTTATTTTATTATTGAATATTATTTTGAATATTCATTCGAGGACTTATGACTCCTTTTATTTTAATTATCTGAATATTATTTGAATATTCATTCGAGGGCTTATGACTCTTTTATATTATTTATTGAATATTATTTGAATATTCATTCGAGGGCTTATGACTCTTTTATATTATTTATTGAATATTATTTGAATATTCATTCGAGGGCTTATGACTCTTTTATATTATTTATTGAATATTATTTGAATATTCATTCGAGGGCTTATGACTCAGTTTATATTATTTAATGAATATTATTTGAATATTCATTTGAGGATCTATGACTCCGATTATTTGCTGAGGTATATTCTTTATTTTATTAAAGAATAAGGTGTTAATAATCAAACTTATTTTCGATTATTCAAATAAAGATAATACTTTCATATAAGTATATCTTTGGTTATTTAATGTTTATTTCAAGTATAAGTTTTAATACTTCTACTTCAATTATTTTTATAAAGATTATTCTTTATGGGAATATTATTTAATTAATAATATTCAGATATTTTCTAATATATGGGGACTGATTTACTTCATTAAATCAGCTTTACTCCAAACACTCTATAAAGTGTTTTCGAGTCTTCAAAATGATTTTTAAAGTTAGAGCGGATCCCAAAACTCATTTTTATATTTAAGATCTTCCTTTTTAAGGGGATTTAAATACTCGCTCAAAACCTGGGGAATCCGGCTCTGTGGTGTATTTTATATTCGCAACGAGGTTGCAGTTTTGGTAAATGAATTGATTACTTGCCCAATGTTCGGGAAGTAAGCCCATCTAATTGAGTCGGCATAAGCGACAGGCCGGGGTACGGTCTATTATTGTGTAAGTGGCTGGGTGGCAGTCCATCAACGCGTAAGAGGCCGGGTGGCGGTCCAGCACAAGGTCCTTATGAGGCCAGGGTGATGACCGGTGGGGGATTCATCCATCTACTAGTAGAAAAGGTTACTTATTGGTATCTTTGCCTGATCAGCAAGATATCTGGTTTATGCCAAAATTCTTTTCCTTCCAAATTTATTGGATATTGCAACTCTGTTCATACTTTACATGACAGAGGTTTTCAGGAAATGTATAAAGAAGATGTATATGTGGATATATATATATATATATATATATATCAGAACTTAATGAAGTATATCCTAACTTCATTTCCTTTAATAATATTTCGAAGATTGAATCTATTCAAGTCTTATCTTGTGGTCTCATCAGTGGGATGAACTTTTGAAACTAATTATAACTTGAACGGTGGTAGTTCAAGTAGTATTTGGGAAAGATATAAGTATATTGGGGTATCTTGTAACTTCATCTTTTAAACTTATATCTAATTAATAATTGTCTTATGAATGACAAAGATTTTCAGAAAAACGTTGAGACAAGGTGAGATATATGAGATCACCTTGCAACGATATTTTTTTATATACAGTTATACACTGGGACTTTGTGTATATTATGCATGGAAGAGGACTTCCAATATTTTGAAAAGTATATATGTATATATACTGAATATTTTGCGACTTCATCGCATTAAGATATCAAACTTGGTTCATTTCTTTTGACCAAGACTTTCATGAGTATTATGAGTAGGCTCATATATTGTAAATCATTATACATATTATTTTGGTGGGCTTGCTGCTCACCCTTGCTTTCTTCTTTCATCACACAACAACAGTTAGGAAAGATGGCCAGACTCCAGCAGACCCAGCGCAAGCGCGTGGGAAGCGTCCCGCGTCTTCCCGTTGATGTTGTAGCTGCTATAGCTGCAGAGGTAGATCTATTGTAGATTAGACCATCTACTTTTGAGAATCAATTATGTATAATTATAACTTGTGGCAGATAATGGCAATTAACTGTAAATTTATCAAGTAATCATTTTGGGTTGTAATAACTTTTAAATTGTGGATTCAAAGACTTGTACTTATTTAAATTTCATCTCTGAGACTATAACGGGTTGTGGTGTGTGTTAGTGTGGGGTCACAGCATAAGGTTATTTATTATTAATTAAGTGAAGTGATATTGTGGAAAGAAAGACCGTGACGACCCGGATCCCCGACCCCGGATCTGGGGGTGTTACACTTGCTGAGCTTGCCGACTGACCACTAGGCTATCTTTAGTCCGACGTCAACTTTCGGGTCCTCTGACTAGAACCTACAGAGTTAAAATATCCTATGTCAGACGACCAATTATGCTTGACATATCCTCGCTAATAACTTTACCCGAACAATATCTAATTCCGACTTGTAATTATTCGTATTATTATAATACACAGAACAATCAGGGTTCATACAATATTTATTTACAAATATATACGTATATACGCTCGACTGGTATTCCCGATAATTATAATTTACGTTCCCGTATTTTCAAGATCCATTTCCCAAAAATCGGGCATCGTCTTCTTTATTTATCGGACCTCCCATCAAAACATAATCGACGCAATCAATCAACAACAACACAATTCACAATACATATAATTCAAATTATCACCACACTCGACTCAGTATGTTTAAAAAGGAAGTCGAGTCAAAATATGACTTTTTTATAAATACGTGATTCAGAACTGACTTGCAAAATAAGCGACCTTTCGAAACAAAAGAATTTGTGTCTCGAAAGTATTTTTAACGAAATCGGAATATTTTTCTGACTCTAGACGCGTTTGTTTCATATTAAACGAATAACGGTCTATTTTAATAAATAAAATAAGAACAATTCAATTAATACTAATATTAATTGAATATTCCATACTCCATATATTTTCAAAGCTCAAAATAATTTTAATATATTATTTGGCTTAATTATAAATAAGATTAATAAATTAAAATACACAATTTATATTTGTACTTATAAGCATCCCGAAAAACACGACCAAGAGAGACTCTCACAACAACTTCCAAAAATTATGAAATAAATATGTAAACAATAACATGCTATAATATACCCCAATACAAAATCAGAATCTTGAAATCCTAACCAAAAATAAATTCTGACCACCCCAAGAGATTATTTGATGTCCGGAACATATCTCCAGAAAAATCCAAAATTAATAGCCATAGACATATATACGCTGCGATGCCATGTAGAGTAATCAGCACCATCAAACTCCTTTTCTATGCCCCGAAAAATAAATTAAAACAGAAATATGCCCCGCAAATTATCTTCTCAAAACCTTGATATATATACCAATGCATAGGTATCGAAGCGCTGATCATTTTTATATATAACAATTGAAATTTGGATGTACTGTTTGTAAGATATGAATTTTTGAAAATTGAAAATATATAAAAATACAATAGAAAGGTGAGACAGAAAAGAGGGAAAATAAGTAGAGGGATTCTGCGGGGAAAAGAAAGAAAAAAGGAAAAATGGGGGGAAGGGGTTAGGCGCAGGGTTGGTGGGGGTGGATAGGAGAGATGAGGGAGGAGATATGATAGATTGAGAGACAGGGAAGATAAGTGTTCTGTGCGTGTGTTTTGTTTCTTTTTTTTATACATCTACACGTAGCGGCAGAAAGGATGAGAAGTTGCCACATACATTTCCAATTCACAGGGAGTCAACACGTGTCTTGGTTTCGGTTGTAAGCCCGCATTTGAAAATTTTAACGACTAAACGCGCGGGTAAATAAAATTTAAAAAATGGTAAAACTAATTTTAAAATACCTAGAATATTTAAAAACTAATAAAAATAAAATTTTCATAATTTTTAAAGTAATTCTGAAACGCGCAACATACCCGCATTTAACGAGTTAACGACCCTTTTGTGATGCAGCCTGGAAAAAGAGTAAGGAGAAGCTGGAATCCAATTTGGTTGAAGGATTGCTAACATATGTGGACTCGACGGATGATGAGAGTTATCCGTCGGATAATCAAAAAGGATTATCCGTCGAGTGACACAAATCCTCATCTGTCGGCTGTAAGTAAACCTGTGAGCAAAGCCAAACTTGCCAGGCTGAATGAGAAATATGGATCAGTTTCCAAAAGCTTTGTTCCAGGAGAATCGAGTCAAGTAAAGAAGGAGAAGAAAGTTAATGTTGATCATATGTCTATCAAGCAATTGAATGATATATTGGAAAAGATTGAGGTTAAAAGAGAGGCTAAAAAGGAAAATAATAGAAATGGGAAAGTACGGATTAACAAACATAACAACTACACACCTGATAAATATGCTCCAAGAAAAATTTGTGTTAAGTGTGGTAGTGTTAATCATTTGTCTGTTAATTGAAAACTCGCCATGCCAACTCCCATATCTGTACCCTATTCTTTTCCCAACATGACTGCCATGTCTTTTATGCCTATGAATGCTATGTCTGCTCAGAATATGAATGCACAATTTGCTAATATGCCATTTGCACCTAATCCTTATTATGCTGCATTTAGTATGCCTCAAATGTTATTTAGCATGCCTTACTGGAATAACATATTTGCAAATGGCATGCCTTTCCCTGTTAATCAAAGTGTGCATGATAATTCTGTATTAATGACTGGTTTCAAAGGTCCAACTCAAATGACTAACGATCAATTAGAAATTTCCAAGTCAAATGAGGTCAAACTTAAGAAACCAAAGAAGAAAGCTAACAAGGCAGGACCCAAGGAAACTTGGGTACCAAAATCAACTTGATTTGGTTTTGATGTGTGCAGAGAAACAGAAAGAATCTTTGGTACCTGGATAGTGGTTGTTCAAGGCACATGACTGGAGATTCTACCCTGCTCACAGAGTTCAAGGAGAGAGCTGGCCTAAGTATTACCTTTGGAGATGACAGCAAGGGTTATACTGTGGGATATGGCTTGATTTCAAAAGACAATGTCATCATTGAAGAGGTTGCCCTAGTGGATGGTCTCAAACATAATTTATTGAGTATCAGCCAGCTTTGTGACAGGGGCAATTCAGTAACCTTCAACTCAAAAGCCTGTGTCGTGACAAACAAAAGGAGCAACAAAGTGGTTCTCACTGGTGTGAGAAGAGGAAATATGTATCTAGCTGACTTCAACTCATCAAATGCAGAATTTATCACTTGTCTTCTCAGTAAAGCAAGTCAAGATGAAAGTTGGATGTGGCACAAGAAGCTATCCCATCTAAACTTCAAGACCATGAATGAACTTTTCAAGAAAGAACTGGCTAGAGGTATTCCTCAAGTAGAGTTTTCTAAGGATGGACTGTGTGATGTCTGTCAAAAGGGAAAGAAGATTAAAGCATCATTCAGAAAGAAGCTTGATTTAACAATTGAAGAACCTTTACAATTGCTACACATGGTTTTGTTTGGACCAGTCAATGTGTTGTTTATCTCAAGGAAAAGATTTTGCCTAGTAATTGTAGATGATTTCTCAAAGTTCTCTTGGACATATTTCCTAAAGTCTAAAGATGAGGCTAGTGAAATCATCATCAATCTTGCCGGAACTTCTTCACTCAATTATCAAGCACATAAGTCAAGTCAATAATTATCCTGATTTCAAAGTAATTAAGAAGAATCAGGAGTGACAATGGAACTGAGTTCAAGAATTCCGTGATAAGATCATTTTGTAGAAATTAGAATAATGCATGAGTTTTCTACATCAAGAACCCCACAATAAAATGGAGTGGTAGAAAGGAAAAATAGATCTCTTATTGAAGTTGCAAGGACAATGCTTGAAGAATTAAAGTTACCAATATATTTCTGGGCTGAAGCTGTGAACACTGCCTGCTACACTCAGAATATTTTTTTGGTGAATCAAGCAAAATGCATGACACCATATCAATTGTTCAAGAACAAGAAGCCAACTCTAAATTTTCTTCATGTCTTTGGCTGTAAATGTTATATGTTGAGAAATCAGACTGATCAACATCGGAAGTTTAATTCTAAATCAGATGAAGGAATTTTTGTTGGATATGCTGTGGGAAAATGTTACGACCGACATTTTGTGTAATATTATTTGTGAGCTTTCTATAATATTAGAGCCGAATGTAAATATACTTAATGATTGTACGTTGTGTGAATGAAAATTTCTACATTATAAATTGCTTTATGTAGAATATGATTTTTCAAAGCAAAAGTTTATTTATTTCCCTTATTTTTGATTTATAAGGAATATTCTAAACCTTGGAAAAATTTTCTTTTAAAAGTTATTTCATTCACAAATTTCAAAAGTGATCTTATAAAATTTTTAAAAATCCAAGTTATTTTATGGTATAAATTTTAAAATTTTTAACTTGTATTTTATTTTATAAAAATAAATCTTAAAAAAATTATTTGTTATAATTAGCAAATTACATGGAAACCCTTGCATGCAAATCACTCTTCCATTCTATTAAAGGGCAAAGGAGACATTTCCAACCCTACTAACTCACTTGTGGTTAACCAAATTACCACATTAACCTTGCATGCAAAATGACCTAACTTTAGCTAGAGGGTATTCTTGTACATTCTCATTTCCACTCATTTCTTTAGTCAATCAAAGGCATAAAACCAAAAATAAAATATGAGAAATCATTTCACTCACTCCACACTCCAACTCACCTCTCTTTTTCTCTCCTCCCCCTCCCTCTCCTTGCTCTAGGCCGAGAACCCCCTCCCCCACTCCCTTCCATTTTTCCATCCCATTTCTCATCTTCCCAAGTGTAATTCTTCCAACTACATTTATTTTATATACTTCCCAAGAGTTTTATGATTTGGGTATTAAGTTTTATGGTTGCATGTGTAGCTTTTGTGTGATCTCCAAAGAGAAACTCTTGATTCTTGTGAATTTAAGAGCTCTCTATGAGATACATTTTATATATATTTTAACTAAGTATTTTAAGGAGAAACCATGCTTTAAAAACCTTTGCATGCTACTGAAATTTCACTATATAATCATGTTTAGTCATGCATTCTAGTTTTAAGATGTTAATATGATGATCAACCATGTTGTGTATGCTACTCTTCTCGAAATCATGTTTTCATGTTTAAAAATCTATAAATTCGAATTATTTGTGCTTGAAATAGATTGTTTCCATGATATATTTCTTAATAATAGTTAACAGAAGATATATTTCATGATTATTAAGGTTGAGTAATAGGTACAAGTTGAATTTACAAGAATTTAAACTATATGTTTTAGCCAAAATCTTGTTAAGTTTTTTTCATGAGTTGCATGTTATATTTTTATTTGCATGTTGGTTTTCTAGGGCATGGATGATCTCCACTCCTGTTGAGGCACTATTTTAGGATGTTGATGCACTAGGTTTGCTTTGGTAAAGGTTGGATGTTTGGTTAATAAGTGGGAGTCAAGGTGGAAAGGGATTAGTTAGTATTTGCATTTTTCCAGATTTGATGCACTAGTTTATGGGGAAGTTTTGAATGAGCATTTGTTGTACACTTTGAGGCCCAAGCCACCAGAAGCTAGCACTAGGAGTATACAATAGGTTTTAGGTGTTTCTTGAAGGTTTATAAGACGTTTGGTTAGGTGCACGAGTGGAATCACAAAATCTGTCTAGCAGGGGACAATTTTGTTGCAACTTAGAAATAGGAATTTTTGACCATGTCATAGGTAGGCCCTCATTAGGCCCTGTTGGGCCTTAGTTAGAGGGAGTGTCAGAGGAGTTTTTCCATCCATAGTTCATAGGATTTGAGTTAGAATAATTTGTCACAAGTTAGTTCAAGTCAGGACCTTTTCTGCCCAGAAAAACAGGTGAACCATGGACTTTAAGCTTAGGCCTAGGGAGGCCCAAGCTAGGCCCTTGAGCCACATCAAGTTTGGGAGTTGCCTTATGATTAGAAGAGTCTAGTGTAGAAGTTTTGGAGGTAAACTTGTAGTGTAAGAGTGTCTAATGCACTCAAAAAACCATAGATGTCATTCTGAAATTTACCTTAGTAAGCACCTTCACTTATCACATAGTTTTAGAGCATTATGAGTGAGGCCTAGGTTGACCACTATTGTTTCAAGATAGCATAAATCCAGTAGAGTGAAAGGCCCAAGTGAGGGTCAATAGGTTTTGGATAGTTTAGTAAAGGCACATCGAGTTAGGAGGCCAAAATTTGGAGATTTTGTCTAGTTTAGCGATCAAGTGACTTAAGTTGTGGAATGAGATCATCCAAGCCTAGTGTTTCAATATGGTGTGTGTATGATATTGTTTGGTATTTAAAATATGGAATGTGAGTATATGTGGCTATGTGTACTATTATGTTTATAAGGTGATTATAAATTGCGTGCATAT
Source organism: Apium graveolens (assembly GCF_009905375.1). Taxonomy (NCBI): domain Eukaryota; kingdom Viridiplantae; phylum Streptophyta; class Magnoliopsida; order Apiales; family Apiaceae; genus Apium; species Apium graveolens. Next base: position 265,607,868 of record NC_133651.1, read on the forward strand.
AGGCCTAAGTGCCATTTATGTTTAATTTCGGGTTGTAAATAGGTTGCATTGGTGAGAATATATTATAATGAGGTTATTATTAATTGTGTAGGATCTCGAGACGAGGGTAAACTTGCCATAAAGGTCGAGTAAAGCTTCTTGTTGCTCCTACTTTCCAGTCCAGTCCAGTCCAGCCTTCTCAAGCCAAGTGATTCAACCTACTTTTTAGTTTACACTGCGAATGTGTGATAACTAGTTCTTATATATATGATGCGAGTATCCTGATTTATCTTGTTATACCTGGACCAAGTGATTCTCAAATCTATCTTCGTATTATATAGAAATGCCATGAACCCTCAAGTACTTATTGCCAGTAGATCAAAAGTCATACCATGCTAGTATACCAAAGTAATTGTGATGCCATGATAAAATAGAGATTTGTTATAATACTTGATTGATCATTTTGATTAACATGCTATTGATTCCTGAGAAATCTTGATATTGCACCCTGATGCTTTGATTCAACTCTTGTAAGAACCTCGATAAAAACTTTATCTTGATACCTAAAAGCCAGATATTCTTTAAAGTCGTTCACAATTGTTTGATAACCCTATCCTTACCCTAAAGCTTGACATCCTGATATACCTTGAGCTAATGATCACTTTCTTTATATTTTAACACCTCTATCATACTTGTAACCAATAATGCTTATCTTCTTGATGTTCTAATACCTATACCTTATCTAAAACCATTGCTTTAAGCCTAGTTTGGCATTACTCTTTCATATTATCCAATAACCCTACTAAATCTCCTTGTCAAAATCCTTGAAAATAAAAACTGTTCAAGTACCCTGATAGAGTAAAGTCTAGTGAATCATGGCCCTGAGATTTAGTGATCATATTTCCAGTGTTTAAAAGTTGATCTATGATCCCTTGATAAAGATGTTCACTGTTTAAGAAATTTACTATCAATCAACATCAGTTTTTGAATTGATTAAAATTTGGATTTTCAGTCCCAAAGGGGGATAAATGTTTTCTTTAAATAGTGGATCTGGACTGAGACGCAAGTCCTTTCCACACTGATATTATAGGCTTAAAAGTTTCCTAGGGATCCCATTAATATTTTAGAACCCAGCGAGGTTCGGGATTACTTCGCGGCTGATCACCTGCTGTAATCCGTAGCGTCATAAAATGGTTTTCGATTAAGATATGATTTTGAAAATATTTTGATACAATCAAATAATGCCATCACCCAAAAGTTCATCTATTGTTATTATTAGTTATATCTTCACATTGTCATTCTTTAATATATATCTCGATTTATGTTTTGTATCTTATTGTTTAGCACTTATTGAACATTTGGATCACTACTTGCTTTAACCCTGATATTACAGCTAGCAGCTATGGTTAGATTCAAGCAGACAGCACGTAAGACTTGTGATGCCGATGCGTATGTCCGAGCTCAGGTAGAATAAGAGATAGTTTTGTGTGAGGACTCGATATTAAAACCAGTTGTAATAGTTAGTAGTGTTGGGCTGTTCCAAACCCTAAACTGTGAGATCTTGGATTCAGTTGTATTTACTTTCTTTTAAATATTGTAATAGTTATATATTATGTATTGTTAAGTCGGGGGTGTGACAGAAAAGCATATAGAGTCTACAATCAAAGAACCAACATTGTTATGGAATCAATACATGTTGTGTTTGATGATAAAAAGATTGAAGGACTGCAAGATGAAGATTCTTATGAGAGTCTCAAATTTGATAATGTAGAGATGGTTAGTGATGATAGTGATGATGAAAGTGGTCAGGAAACAATGGCAAAGGATAATGCAGAAAAATCTACTACAAATGAAGCACAAAATTCAAAATCTGTCCAGTTGGAAAATGCTTCATCCGTCGGGAGACAATCTGCTTTATCCGTTGGGAGACAATCAGCCTCATCCATTGGAACACAAAGTGCACCATCTGTCGGGTCATCAAAAGAAGCTGAAAGTCAGAATAGATCACTTACAGAAAATTCTCCTTTCTCAAATCAAAGATTCACAAACTCAGGGGGAGTTTTTAATAATCAAAACTCAGTCACACATCAAGACAACAACGAGGCCTCTTCATCTAGAGCTAATCTACCTCAACAAAGAAAATGGACAAAAGATCACCCCTTTGAGCTCATCATTGGTGATGTATCTTCTAGAGTTCAAACAAGGAGAACAAATCAAGAAAAATGTCTATATAGCAGCTTCCTATCTAAGGAAGAACCAAAGAAGGTAGAAGAAGCTTTGTTGGATCCTGATTGAATTTTAGCTATGCAGGAGGAGCTAAACCAATTTGAAAGGAATAAAGTATGGAAGCTGGTACCCAAGCCTAAAGGAAAGAATCCAATTAACACCAAATGGGTAATCAGAAACAAGATGGATGAAAATGACATAGTAGTAAGGAACAAAGCTATATTGGTTGCTAAGGGCTATTGTCAACAAGAAGGAATAGATTTTGATGAAAATTTTGCTCCTGTTGCAAGACTTGAAGCCATCAGAATTTTCTTAGCCTATGCAGCTCATGCCAATTTCAAGGTCTATCAAATGGATGTCAAACGTGCTTTTCTAAATGGAGATTTGGAGGAGGAAGTCTATGTTAGTCAGCCTCCTGGTTTTGAAGATCCAAATTTTCTAAATCACGTCTACTATCTTTTGAAAGCACTTTATGGACTGAAGCAAACACCTAGAGCCTGGTATGACACTTTATCAAAGTTTCTTTTGGAAAATCACTTCACAAGAGGTACTGTTGATAAAACTTTATTCTTTAGAAATGTTAATGGCTCTAGTATACTTGTTCAAATTTATGTAGATGATATTATATTTGGATCTACAGATGAAAAACTTAGCAAAAAGTTTGCCGAATTGATGCAAAGTAAGTATGAAATGAGCATGATGGGAGAACTAACTTACTTTCTTGGTTTGCAAGTTAAACAAGTTAGTGATGGAATATTCATTAGTCAAACTAAATACATTCATGATCTTTTAAAGAAGTTTGAACTAGTGGATTGCACATATGCAAAAACTCCCATGGCCACTGCAACTAAGCTTGAATTAAACACAACTGAAAAGTCTGTGGATATTTCAAGCTATAGGGGCATGGTTGGCTCACTTCTGTACTTAACAGCTAGTAGGCCAGATATAATATTTGCTACTTGTCTTTGTGCTAGATTTCAGGCTGATCCTAGAGAATCTCATTTAGTAGCTATTAAGAGAATTTTCAGATATCTCAAGGGAACAGCAAAACTTGGCATTTGGTACCCTAGAGATTCTGGTTTTGATCTAACTGGTTATTCAGATGCAGATTATGCAGGTTGTAAAATAGACAGAAAAATTACAACAGGAACCTGTCAATTTCTAGGGAACAAGCTTGAGTCCTGGTTCAGTAAAAAGCAAAATTCAGTTTCTACATCTACAGCTGAAGCTGAATATATTGCTGCTGGGAGTTGCTGTGCACATATTTTATGGATGAAAAACCAATTGTTGGACTATGGTCTACAAGTGGATAGGATTCCTATTTTCTGTGATAACACTAGTGCAATTGCCATCACTGAAAATCCAGTACAACATTCAAGAACAAAGCACATAGACATCAAGTACCATTTCATAAGGGAACATGTGATGAATGGTACTGTAAAACTGCATTTTGTTCCAAGTGAAAAGCAGCTTGCAGATATATTTATCAAGCCACTTGATGAATCCACCTTTTCAAGGTTGGTAAGTGAGTTAGGTATGCTTAATTATTCTTGAATCATTTCAGATATTTTGCAAGTTACTATGCAGCCAGAAAGTTAATTGATTTTTCTGTTTTGGACGAAATTTTGGCTAAGTCAAAATTTACATCCCGACGGATGATCATTATCCATCGAGTTTGATCATCCGTCGGAATACGATTTGTCAATAAAAATCAACTATTTTTCTGGAATATTTCATAACTCGACGAATAACTAATTTATCCTCATCCGTCGAATTGTCTGAATCATAGCAGTTAAAACTCTGAACATTATCCATCGAGTATACTTACAGCTTGTAAGCATGACACGACAGATAAGTGACAGAATTTTTATAGTTTATTTATTTTTAAACAGCTATTTTGGGCAATTTTTATTGGTCATTTTATTTTGCTTTATTATTTTTGTCAGTTTATTTTCGAGATTGTATAAAAGCTAAATTCATTTTCAATCTTTTCTTTTATCATTCTCAAGATTCAATTGCTCTAACTTCTTTCTTCTCAAAAGCAAACTCTCTCTCTGCAAACTTTCAAATCTTTAGCAATGGCACCTATAGTGATAATCATATCTCAAACCGGTTACATCTATTAGAAAAACAACTTCTCAGCTTTAGTAAACAATGAGATTCAACAGTCCGGTGACTATCACAAAATGATGGATTTTATGAAGAACTGCAAACTCAACTATGCCATGCTGGAATCACCCACCATTTACTGTGAGGTTGTAGAGGAGCTGTGGACAACTATAGTGTACAACTCAACAGATAAGATCATCACTTTTACTCTAAAAGGTAAGCAGTTTTGCATAAATAGTGATATTGTCAAAGCATGCTTTAAAATCCCTGATAACAATGTTACTACTCCACACACATACACTGATATTCTTAACATGCTTAACTCTATGGGTTATGCACTCACTACCTAAGTGAAATTAGAAGGTTGGGTCTTAAGAAAGAATGGAGTTATCTGTGTGATGTGGTAACTAAAGTGTTTTCTGGTAAGATTAGAAATTTTGATTCTATCAATATATCTATGCTTAACATGATTTACATGCTAGTTACTGATAAGTATATCAATTTCAGTGACTTGGTTTTATTTGAGTTAGGCTTTAAGTTAGGAGAACTTAATAAGAGAGGTAAAAGTGTCTACTATGCTAGATATTTTATGATGCTTGCTAACCATCTTATTGAGAATATTGTGATTGAGAACCCAACCAACAAGCTGAATTGTTGGGTTCAAGAAAGAAGGATTATTGCAGATTTAAATAGAGTAAATCATCACAAGGAGGTGCCCTTATACTATTTTCCAGTAATGGAGGGACCCCGGGTAAGTGAAGTAATTTCTTCTGTCTCCACTCTTCCAACCTCACACATTTCTTTGCCTTCTAGTGTAGCTATGACATCTGTGCCAATGATCAAACAGATGCCTACCCAAGCTGCCAAAACTAAAATTCCAAAATCCAAAGCTAAGAAAGCCCCCTTTGATTTCTTTCAAAATAAATCAATTGTAAAATCTACTAAACCTAAATAGGGGAGTGTGAAGGAGGGTGAGAAAGGTGAGGGACAGGGTGAAAATAAAAGAAGCCCTAAGAATAAGGTTGGAGAGGTGAGTGTTTCCCAGCCTAGCCACACTGTAGTTTCTCAACAAACTGCAGTGCTTAAAAAGGATTTAAGCTCATTACTAGTTGCATCCTCCCAAAAGGATGTGACTATTGAACAAAGCTCTCAACCAAGAGCACAGGCCAGGAGGGTAAGGGACACTAGCTCACCCCAAACTTATATCAGAAAGAAGAAATCAAAAGCCCTTGGGGATGCACAGGGCACACACTTAGTGCAAACTGGTGCTAAAGACCCAATCACTGCACCTTCTCAAAGTCAGGTTGATGTGGCTCCAATAAATGTGGAGTCACAGCCAAAATCTCTCATAATTGAAGCACCTGATACATCAAATTCTCCCACACACTCACTGGATGTTGACATGATCAATACATCACTTCCAAATTCTCCATCTTTAACTCTCTTGGAGAAGCCAAAAATCCAAGTAAGTGAGCATCATCTTTTAGATGATTTGTTGGCTCATTTACCATTCCTTTCTGAGACTGTTGAGACATCTATGCCAAAATTTTCATCAATTTGCACAGAGTCTACAATAGTCTCCACTCCAAACTCTTTCATTTCTACTATCCCGATGGATATTCATCATCCGTTGAGTAGTGATTGTATCCTGACGGATAAGCCTAACAGCAGTCATCTGTCGGATAGCCATACTACTAACCCGATGGATATTCATCATCCGTCGGGTGTCTCTGCATAACTTCAAATTTTTTCAATTATTACAAGTGTAGAAGACTTACTAGTAGTGCAATCACTCTTAGGACTGAGGGAAGGAAGTGATTTGAGTGAGAGTCTAGGTTGCTTCCAGGAAAAATGAGAGAAAAAGAGTGAATAAATGCAGTCCATTTCTTCAGGATTGGAAAAAGTGAGTGAGAGGAGTCCCACCTTAGATGGTGAAGGTGAGGGTGGGGAGCCAAGGGGAGCCCTTGATGTAAAAAGAGAGAGAAATTGAGAGAAATGCGGGTACGGGAGGAATAAGGGTGGATACCATTGCCAGTGAGTCAATGAATGCCAATGATGCAGACATTGAGAGACTATCTCAGCATAATCAAGTTGTTATAAGTTACATCTCCTTGGATGCTGAGGCATTTACTCATCCTATTCCAGCATATCAACTTTTGGCTGGACAGGGCAATGAAGATGCAGAAAGGATGTTGAATCTGGTGCACACTACTGAATCTATGCAAAGAGCAAAAGATTCCATCACAGCTATGCCCTCTACAGCTGGTGATGACATAGATTATGAAACTGGTGGGTTAGCTGAATTCTTTGGTGATGAGGGTGATGCTAGTGAAGGAGAGTCACTGGACATAGGAGAGGAGTAGGCCCTAGCTCCAAATCTGGACTGCCATCTTGGGCATTTTCAAAACAATATGATGAACATCAAATCAGCAAAGTGATTGTGCCAACAATTTCTTTAACAAAGCCACCAGTGTTGGATAACATTGATCTAATCCAAATCGCAGCTGAAAAGCTTGAGTCAAAGTCAAATCTTAAGATGCTTGATGTTATAGCTATAGAGAAGGAACTAGAAGAAAAGTGGAGAAAGAGAGATACAAATATACAACAAAAGTTTGGGCCAATTCAGAAACCAGATAAAGTCTTCAGTCATCACTCTCAAGTCATGAAAATCTCTGTGAATGACATAAATATGAACTATCTGGAAATGGGTCAAACTTCCTGCATAAAATCTGCAAAAGCAAATGTCATCATGAAGCCTAAAAGAAACTAATCCAAGTTCTCAGACAAAAATCTTATGGATACTGTGTATGAGATACCTAGGCCAGATGAAAAGAAGCTGTTGGCTAGGTCAATTGCATTTTACAAGGATCCAGCAGATTCAACACTTAAAAAGAGAATTTTAAAGTTGTACAGAAATGGTAAAGAGATATGTGTGGTGGCTGGACACCCTCAGTTTGTAGAAGCCAAAAGGGAAGAGAAAGAGAGAATAAGGCAAGAAAAGAAGCAAGCTGCCTTAGATGCTAAGAAGCTCAAACAAAAGAAGGAGCAAACTACTATCTTAGCCAAACTTCAGGCTATAAAGACTTCAATAGAGATCTCTGCATAACCATCTGTGATTGCTGAACCTCAAGATCAGAAAATGCAACAGGAATTATAACAAAAAAGAAAATTCAGATACAAGCTCCATTCCAATAGAAACTTGGACTTTAATGATGAGGAAAAGGAAGACCAAATTCCCAAAAAGCCTACAACTACAACTTAGACATCAAAACCCTATATGGTATTTGAAGAATTCAAAGTGGTGGGTCCAACAAGGAACATTCATGGTGAGCCGATAATTCCTAAGGATGAGCCAGTAGACTGGGATAGTCTACCAATTCCTGAGCTAAATTTTCCTATCTTCAAAAAGCCAAAGAAGACAAAGACAAGAGCAAACAAGAAAGTGAAGCCTGTGATTCTCAAAGCCAAGACCCCAATCAAAACCAAATCTACAGTCAACAAGGGAGACATGTTGTACATCTGTGACATCAAGAAGTTATCTGACATAAACCTTTACTTAGATGAATTGGATAAAGTTAGAGGAATTGATGCTCACAGACACCTTCCTGAAAGGCTGGTATTCAAATACAAGGGAGGAAGAGAGATCATATGGCAACTTCACAGGATTCTTCTAGAAAGCCAGTCTGTTTTGATAAAGGTCTACTCTTCATCCAAAAAGAACTTTGGGTATAATGTGACTGCAAGAAGACTAGTTCTAAAGAAGATTGAGGAGCTGAGGAGTACTAGAGCCAAAGATGCACTTCCAAATACTCTATCTATTCCCTTTACAGGAAAGAGAGTGCATCTGAGGCCCTATTGGCTGATGGAATTCAGGGATGAAAAAGAAGGTAGAAGATTATTCAGATTGGAGGACCAATTGAGAGCAATGAGACTCTTTTGGAAATGCAGAAAATGCTAAATCTCTCGGAAGCTGATGAACTTGAATTCCACAGACAACTCCAGAACCAGATTGAAGAAAACAACAGAAGGCTTGGAAAGAAATCCAGACAATCAATTAAATAAATCTATCTGCTCAGACTAGAGGAGCACCTTGATAATTATTGTGAACAATTTCTTTGTGAACTTTGCATTGTTCAATTTTCAGTAAATTGTAGCACTTATCAGTTTTATCTACTATTTTTCAATCTATATTTTTAGAGTGTTTTGTTATCATGAAATTTCTCTTAATTTTGGGCTATAATTCCAGTAGACATAAATTGGGGGAGATTGTTTGGAATATGTTGTGTACTTGATGATAAGCTAAACAAAACACTTTAGTAGATTTAACTTAGTGAATTTTGTAGCACCCGACGGATGATCAATTATAGTCCCGACGGATGATTCAATATAGTCCCAAAGGATGACTAATTGATATCCACCGGGTGAGTAGCTTATGTAACAATAAGTAATGTAGCACATTTCTGCAAACAACTTTGTGTAGATTTTGTTGTAGCATATGAGTCATATTGACTACTAGTAGATATGCAGAATAGGTTGATTAATTGTAAATATTGAATGTCTTTTAATTCTGCATAAATGAAATGGAGTTAAGTGTCAAACAGCTACCCAACGGATGATCAACAAAGCTACCCGACAGATGATCAACAAGGCTACCCGACGGATAACAAGCATGTACCTGACGGATGATCAATTCAAATATCTGTTGACAGTGAGAACACAGTCACATGCGTTGGGTGTTTGAAAAAAGGAATGTGGCAGCCTGTTTAGTAGGGTTTTGAGAACAAAGAAGCATTACCATTTCCATGCTATTATGAAGATATTCAAAGATGCTGGAATAGAGTAGTGAAGCATCATGGAGTTAGACTTGATAGGTTTTGTTTTATTATCCTGTCTTATTACCATGTAAACTTGGTGATATATAAACCAAGTGTAGCTAATAGAACAAACAACTAAGCAAACATATTTTAGAAGAGAAATAGAAAAGGCTGTAACTATTAAGAATTTCTCTGTAGTTTGTTTGTTCACTTGTAAAAGTAGCTGTAAGCTATTCATACTTCACAGGGTTCTCTCGATATATATAATATATATATATATGGTGGATACATTCAAATCCATCAGAAAGTTTTAAAGACTTGTGTTTTTATTACTTGTGTTTTGATTCATATAATTCTTTCATTCCGCACTTTGCAAATCAAATACTTATATATCATTGATTAAGAACAGTTTTAAAAATCTCAAAAAGAAGCCAGAATTATATTCAACCCCACTTCTGTAATTCTTGTTGTATTGTTTGGGAATAACATTTACCAACCTTTGATAGGTAGCTCCTGCGTTCTTGAGACCAAACGCCATAACAAGATAACAAAAAATACCAAAGTCAGTGATGAATGACACCTTTGGGGTGTCATCCTTATGCATCTTGATCTGATTGTACTCACTGAATCTATCAATAAAGCTTAGCATTTCATGACCAACGGTCGCATCTATTAATGTATCTATCATTGGCAAAGGGAAATAATCCTTCGGGCATGCATCATTTAGATCAGTAAAATTCACACACATTCTCCATTTTCCATTAGCCTTCTTTACCATTATAAGATTTGCTAACCATTTCAGAAATTATATTTCTTCAATGAAACCAGCCTTTAAGAGCTTCTCTACCTCCTTCCTGATTGCTTCCTGCCTCTTAGGGGCAAAATTCCTTTTTTTATGCTTTATGATCTTTCGGTTAGGATCCATGTTCAACCTGTATGTGATCAATTTCGGGTCTATACCGGGAATATCAGCCGTCGACAATGTAAATACATCAAGTCTTCGTCATTCTCGCGAATATTCAGATCTTCAATAGGCAAAACCTGCCCCAGCACCATCTGCCCTAAGGGAGGCCACACAACAACTCCTTTGTAATATCCGGGACATGACGTGTAATTATTTTATCAATAGATGATTTTTATGTGATTATTATGTGAATTTTGGTGAATTATTTGATGATTGGTGTTGTTATGTGGATGTTTATATGTGGTAAAGTCTAGGTATGTTAATTTTATTATGTCTAGAATAAAATATAGAGAATTAAGGTATTTTTCTGGTAATTTTTGGAGTGTTATATGATTTTATATTTATTTATGAATTTATGAATTATTTTTTGAATAATTACAAAATTATTTTATAAAGCCGGGAATCGTCCAACCTCAACCGTTTTTACGTTTTAACAACCCGAAACTCTTCCGAAAACTCCTTCCTAACCTAATATGGTAATTCCAGACATTTTCCATGTTTTGACTTTTTTGATCCGGGTTACGGTTTGATTTGTGCGCGGCCCGACGCAATATTTTCGATACGATAACCCTTTTCGATAACATTATCTTCGTACAAAGCATTTTATAAAAGCCCGGTTTTGATAATTATCCAAAACCTTTGATGATTATCCAAAACAGGATAATATTTATCCAAAACAAGATAATGTTTATCAAAAATGTTATCCGATCAGATCGTTTTTATAATTACTTAGCGGCTAAGAAACGTATTAATTGATCCAACACGATCCAGAACATACTAATATTCCGTAAATATAAATAGCCCTTTTCTTATTTCATTTCACTCGTATAATCATAATCAGATAGTACAAACCAGTAAAACACAGAGAAAACCCTAGTAAAATACCACGTTCTTGAAAATCAAATGCACAAACGAAGGCGTTATCGAACTCCGATTCGGGCGTGCAATATATCAAAACGAAGCTCTCGAAAAACTCTTTCTGAATCAATCATCTATTCTAGTGCAAAAATTAAGGTATTTTTCTTATTTAATTATTTTAATTCAAATTTTTTAGAGATTAAATTATAAAATTTTGTTCTTGATGTTTTTGATGTGATTTGATGGAATAATCATGTAGATCTTTTCTTCCCGGTAATTATGGTATATTATATGTCAAATTTGGAGTTCAATAACATGCCCAAATTGTTGTTTAATTCTCGGGAGTAAAAACTAGGGTTTATGTTCTTGAATATTTTTAATTTGAAATTGGGGGTTTCAATTTCCTTAATTCTGGGTAGAATCTGTTACCACCAATGCACTCGGGACATTCCCAAGAATCGATTCATGATTTTTATTTGATTTTAGGAGTCTGATTTCGATCAGATCGGAAAAGAAGAATGGCGGAGGTGTTCTTCATTTCCCGGCCAAAACCCGGCCAATTTACTGATGATTTGTGAAATACGATTGCATAAAACAATTGCTGGAAGTGAGAGGAACAAATTTGCACACTTTGGAGCCGCTCTAGGCGATTTGCAGAGCTCGATGGCGGCAACCATGGATGCCGGTGGCAGAGGGTGGAGGAGGTGGTAAAATTGCAATTTTATCACCCACCTTTCACCTTACTTGCATTTCAGTCCTTTCTCTTTAGAATTATTTCAAAAACAGTATTCTATTATTTTTTAAAAGATCAAAAAATTGTTTATTTTATTATTTTAAATTCAGAAAGTTATTTTAATTATTTATTTATTCAAAAATAAATCAAAATTATTTTATTAATTAATTTTAATTAGTTTTTAATTATTTTAATTAATTAATTTATTATTAATTGATTAATTAAATATTTTAATTAATTATTAATTAATTTTAATTGATTTAATAATTAGATTTAATTATTCATTTTTGATTTAAAAATCCCAAAAAATAGTTTCGAGTTTTAAAATATTATTTTCAATTATTCAAGGCGTGATTTATTCTACTAGATTCAAGGAACCATTTGAGCTGCAGATCGTAATGCCCTACCCATGCTAATCCTTACAGCAAAAAGTCGGCTGAAACACGGAAGAATTGAAATGTTAGATTATAAGTTATTTATTTTCCTCCTCTTCCTATTAATCACCAAAGACTCTACCCGCTTTATTTATTTCAAAAAAAAGGAACGCTTCTGAATCCATTGTATTAATTCCATTATTAATTGATTAATTAATTATTATGTAATTTAATTAATTATTACTTAATTTTAATTAATTTAATAATTAGATTTAATTATTTATTTTTGATTTAAAAATCCTGAAAAATAGTTTCGAGCTTTAAAATATTATTTTAAATTATTTTCAAAGCTCGATAATTATTATAAAATTATTTTAAAGTCAGATTCGGGTGTTCGAACTCTATTATTTAATTATAAAATAATTTGAAGTCTCGTTTTAATTCTGAAAAATGTTCAAAAATTTGTATTAAATACCTGGAAAATCATTTTAACCCCGAATCTTCTTTGAAAAATTGTTTTGATCGAATACCTTACGTGCTATGTGCTATATGTGATCTGATTGCTGTATAATATGATTATATGTGGTTGTTTGACTGTTTTTGTTGTAACTTTTAATCAGTACGTCGGATTTGGGTGAAACGAAGGGTAAATAGAAACTTGTATAGAGTAGAATGGGATGGGAAGTAGTGTTGATAAGTATATTGATGTCTAACAAAGGACACGAGACGTAGAAAAGGGAAGCAAGTGGTTTGTGAGTGGGAACCAATTGACAAGTGTTAGTAAAGTTAAAGCGAATTGATAAGGCAAGTGTCCTTGAACTCTTTTCATTATGTTGTTATTATTCCCAGTAGTTCCTATTCTATATTGCAAGTACTTTAAAGTACTTAACCCTAAACCCTAATTCTTATTGATCTTGAGCCGCAAGCCTGATTTATTATAAACCATTGATTGTTGAATTATTGAATACAAACCACACATATCTGATACTACTTCATAAATACATATCTACCACATACTGATTCTTGATATGAGGTTACTTAACCTACAAACCTTTATGCCTTGTATAGCAGAAGACCATTCCTTTTAACCTTTGCACTCTTGGTCTTCTACACTCTGGTTCTTTCCCTGGATTAAAAGTCAATCTCCCTGTTTACCTTGTTATACCTTCATGGTGTTGTGAATCACCTTATACTTCAAGATAAATGTTGTTTATGATTCAGTTTATTGAATTACATTATGTATCATGTTATTATTATAGATTTGGATTGTTTTTAAATATGGACCAGATTCGTGGTCGGACCAGATTCCTGGTCATAATAGGCCAATATGTGCCTTGGATCCAATATATAGAGCAAAGCTGGGAGCCTTACTCGGGGTTAGTGCGTGACTGATCAGCAGCCTAACCTTGGTTTTTTAAAATAAAAGTGAGTATCCAATTCTAATCATTGTTTATCAGGAAACTTGATTCCCTATATCATTTTAGTTGATCATTATCTAATCTCAGTGTTGTCATTATGACTTGCTGAGCTAGTTAGCTCACTCTTGCGAATCTGTTTATGTTCTTTTCCAGTTAAGAAGGAAACTGGTGATAGCGATGATCCCCAGTGGAGTGTGCAAGCTAGGTTTTCAGGTTGAAATGGAATGAGCTAGTGGAAGTTGTGTGACTTAGTATGTGTTAAAAGTTTGTAATAAAGCTTGACTTCAGCTGTAAGATAAATAAATTTGGGATTTGGTACGTTTGTAATAATAAGATTGTGGCTTGTGGACATACTTTGGACTATTGCGATCCGTGGTTATGGTAAGTATGGTCATTGCATATATATTATTATAATTATAAACAGGTTTAAATATGGTGTATGTGTGTGTTATGGACCCCAAAATTCTGACCCGGGTTTGAAGTGCGCCACAGGTTTGGCATCAGAGCTAAGGTTTAAAGTCACTGCCACAAGCTTAGATTGTCGGGAATGGGTAGAGGGTTAAGATTAGTATTAGAAAATAAAGAAATTGAACGTCGAGAGGTTGAGTGTGACTAAATAGTAGGTTTTAGTATGATTTGTGGCGAGATTCGAGATTCTTATCTAGCAGCATAATTTTCAGATAGCGGCGATGGTAGATTCCTCTATTTTGATATCATCTGATCCCTCGGAACCTTCAGTTGGAGGACCGTCAGCTGATCTCCGCCCTACTCTTCCACTGGTGTCAGCTATAGATTTTGACAGGAAAGTAAAGGAGCTTCGAAAAGAGATTCAGGTGACCCGTAAAATACTTAAGGCTAGACTTCATGGAGCTACTTGCGAGTATGCAGCCCCGGATACTCTTAGGGGGTGGGCCAGAGAAGCATTGGAGGATTTGGAAAGGCTTGGTGGACTGGAGTTTCCATAACGCTAAACGAAAGGATTGATGTGATAACTGATATATATATATAATAGTGTGTAACGTGTACTATCAGACTTTTGGTGAGAACGTGAATAATCTAGACTTGCTGAATAAGCAGTAGGCCTGTTGTACCTTTGACTTTAATAAAACATTCCGTTCTTGTACCACCAAACTTTAGTGTATATGTCAGTACCTTTCCTTTCCACCATTGTCATTTACTCTACCATACCTGTTTTATCTTACTGCACCAGTTATAAAACTCTTGTGATAACATGTACCCTTTTCCCCCTTAACTGTTTATATTTTGTAAAGAAGCATGCAATTTACTTAGTTCGGCTATTTAAAATGTTTTCAAAAGAGATATTTATGTATTACAAAATCTTTTCATAAAAAAGGATTTTGATTTAAAGGCTAAATAAATTGTTTGATTCTTTACAGAAAATGCCTCCAAAAAGAAATACCCTCCGACCAACCAGAATGAAGAAACCAATAACAACAATAACACCCAAGAAATCAACAACCAAATTGTCAACCCAGGTCCCATAGACCCAACTGTAGCCCAGATTCTTCAGATCTTGGCTCAACAAACAGTTCACCTGACTCAACAACAACAGAGGCAGACCAACCCTCAGGTAACCTTTAAGACCTTTCAGGCGGTGAATCCGCCAGAGTTTAAGGGTTCTGTAGATTCTATTGAGCCAAGAGTCTGGTTGAAGGAAATTGAGAAGGCGTTTGCCTTAGTTAAAGTGAGAGAGGAGCAGAAGACTGAGTTTACAAGTTACTACCTGAAGAATGAAGCCACCTACGGGTGGGAAACTGTTAAGATGTTAGGAAGTACAGATGATGTTATGTGGGATAGATTCAAGGAACTATTTTTAGAAAAGTATTTCCCTCAATTTGTTTAGGGTCAAATGAAGCTGAAATTTCTGGAAATAAAGCAGGGAAATATGTCAGTGGCAGATTATTAAAGTACTTTGAGGAGTTGTCTAGGTTTGTGCCATCATAGTTGGACACTAATAGGAAGAAGGCTAAGAGGTTTCAACAAGGACTCAAGCCATGGATCCGAGGGAAGGTGGCCATATTTGAGTTAGATACGTATGCGGGAGTTGTACAGAAGGCTATGATTGCGGAGACGGAGAGTGAAATGTCTCAGAAGGAGAAGGAATGTAAGAAGAGAAAGTTTGAAGGAAGTGACGGACAGTCCCAAGCAAGGAAGTTTCTAAATTTTAATCAGAGGAAAGACAAGTTTCAGCCCGGAAGAAATTTTAACAGACAGAATGCTGGCAACAGATTCCAAGGTAACCGCCCAGCCATTTGGAACCAGCCAACCCAATAGAGGCCAGCTATACCAGACTGTCAAGTCTGTGGCAAGAAACATGGTGGAGTTTGCAACAAGTTAAATGTGGTCTGCTACAGATGAAACCAGAAGGGGCACTATTCAAGGGAGTGCCATAATCAGCCAACCAGAGAGCCAGTCCGCAAGGACCAGCCTAAGAATCAGGCAGGCAAGGTTCTAGCAATTGGATTTACTTTTTTTAAGTGCGGGAAGCCATGACACATAGCCAGGGATTGCAAGGCACCAGTTTTAGTCAACAACACATTGCGTATCATGGGAGCTACTCCAACAGTGAATGAACCTCCCAGAGCTAGAGTTTATGACATGTCTGTGAAGGATGCTATCATGAATACTAATGTTGTGGCAGGTACGCTTACTATGAACTCCTTATGTGCTAAAGTGCTAGTAGATTCAGGAGCAACTTGATCATTTATTTCTTAAGATTTTGTTGATAAGTTGAATTGTCCAGTTGAATTGTTAAGTGAGATTATGATGGTAGAATTAGAAAATTAGGAGCATGTATCTGTTAACAAAGTGTGTAAGAGCTGTGAGATTGAGATTTCTAGCCATAAGTTTGATGCTGACTTGATACCATTTAAGTTAGGAGAGTTTAACATTATTTTAGGAATGGATTGGCTATCTAAGCATGATGCTCATATAGACTGTCGTAATAAGAAAGTAACATTGAAGATGCTATACGAGAAAGTGGTGACGTTTAGAGGCCAGAGGCAAGCGAAGAAGTTCTTGACAACGATTCAAGCTAAGAAGTTACTACGACAAGGATGCAAACATTTCATTGCTTATATAATAGATAGAAGTCAGGAGCCAGCAAAGCTGGAAGACATTCTAGTGGTAAATGAATTTCTAGACGTATTTCCAGATGAATTACCAGGACTTCCTCTAGATAGAGAAATTAAATTTGTAATCGACTTAGCACCTGGAACGGAACCAGTATCTAAGGCCCCGTACAGAATGGCGCAAGTTGAAATGAAGGAATTCGAAAAGCAATTGCAAGAATTATTATAGAAAGGAGTGATTAGACCTAGTGTATCCCCATGGGGTGCACTGGTACTATTTGTTAAGAATAAACATGGAAGCATGAGATTATGCATCGACTATCGAGAACTTAATAAGCTTACGATTAAGAACAAATATCCACTACCTCGAATCGATGACTTGTTTGATCAGCTGAAAGGAGCCAAATACGTCTCTAAGATTGATTTGAGATCTGGATATCAATCAAACCTGAAGATATACCAAAGATAGCTTTTAGAACAAGGTACGGTCATTATGTTTTTTTAGTGATGTCTTTTGGATTGACCAACCCAGCAACATTTATGGACTTGATGAACAGAATTTTCAAGGAATATCTGGATAAGTTTGTAATTGTATTTATTGATGATATTTTGATTTACTCGAAGTCAACGGAAGATCACGCGGAGCATCTAGGGACAGCTTTGGAAATTTTAAAGAAGAAGTTTTATGCAAAGTTTTCAAAGTGTGAATTTTGGTTACAAGAAGTTCAATTCTTAGGACACATCGTAAGTAATGAAGGGATCAAAGTGGACCCATCAAAAATTGAAGCTGTTATGAATTGGGAAAGGCCAAAAATACCAACAGAGGTGAGAAGTTTCTTAGGATTAGCGGGATATTATCGACGATTTGTTCAAGATTTCTCTAAGATTGCGACGCCTTTGACGAAGCTTACCAGGAAAAATGAGAAGTTTATATGGAATGAGAAGTGTGAAGAAAGTTTCCAGGAATTAAAGAAAAGATTGATCACGACACCTGTTTTGCACTTCCAGTTGATCAAGGGAATTTTATAATCTATAGTGATGCTTCCTATAAGGGATTAAGTTGTGTTTTGATGTAGCATGATAAAGTCATTGCATATGCATCTAGACAACTGAAACCTCCTGAGCAGAAGTATCCTACTCATGACTTGGAACTAGCGGCGATAGTATTCGCCTTGAAGATTTGGAGATATTATCTATACGGAGAAAGATGTGAAATTTATATAGATCATAAAAGTTTGACGTACATATTCACACAAAAGGAACTTAACATGAGACAAAGGAGATGGTTGGAGTTGATTAAAGACTATGATTGCATGATTAATTATCATCCGGGAAAAGCGAATGTGGTGTCAGAAGCGCTAAGCAGAAAGGAAAGACTGAATGTGTTTACAGTACCTGCAGAATTATACAAGGAATTTCATAAATTGGACTTGGAACTCAGAATCTGTAAACCTGATGAAGCAAAGATGTATAGTATGACTTTTCAACCAGAATTGTTAGAAAAGATAAGAAAGTGCCAAGAGGAAATAATAGATCAGGATATCAATCGTTTGGTGGGAGAAGAGTTATGCACTCAGAAGGATGATCAAGGTATTCTTAGATTTTCATCCAGAATTTGGATACCACCAGTGGCAGAATTGAAGAATGAAATTCTACAGGAAGCTCACAATTCAAGGTATTCCATTCATCCGGGAAGTATCAAGATGTACAAAGATTTAAAAGAGAATTATTGGTGGCCAGACATGAAGAGAGAAATTGCGTAATGGGTTAGTAAATGTTACACGTGTCAAAGAGTCAAATAGAGCACCAGAGACCAAGTGGATTATTATGGCCACTAGAGATTCTAGAGTGGAAGTGGCAGCATATTGTTATGGATTTTATAGTTGGCTTACCAAGGACGAAAGAGAACCACGATGCTATTTGGGTTATAGTGGACAAATTAACCAAATCAACGCATTTCTTGCCTATTAATGAAAGATTTTCACTGGACAAATTGGTTCACATATATTTGAAGGAAATAGTAGTGCGTCATGGAGTCCCTGTATCTATTGTGTCCGATCGAAATCCATAATTCAATTCAAGATTTTGGAGAAGTCTTCAAGAATATTTGGGAACTAAGTTAAATATGAGTACGGCTTATCATGTGACGGCCTCAACCCCGGGGTCAGGATTTGACGTCACTAAACACAATTACCAAAATATAAACAACAGAATTATTATTAAAATATACTAACTCGACCCCGAACCAAGATCTGATCCAGGTTCAAGTATAATTCAGGGTTCTCATTATTACAAATTCTTTATTCGCTATCTACGACGCACTAACTTTATTCAGCAACTCTTCAGACCTCATGGTCTGATACAAACTACCTCAGAGGAGCCAGGTCCAGAAGGGGCGGAAACACGTGTCGGTCTGTCAGATCTTCTAGGCATCTGCGAAATATACGTAACGGTTTGCAAGGGTGAGCATAATCACTCAGCAGTACCAAATATGAATAACAATTTAACACAGTAAAGTAACAATAATGGGAACAGAGATGTAATCACGATATCAACATTTCATAATGATAATCAAAGGAACTGGATAACACTAATTAGCATGCTTTGTGAAAACAACAATATAGTGTGCTGCGTAATACCAGAGTCCAATTTTTTTTTAACATGCTAATCATTTTATAAAACCGCTGTATCAATAAATCATGCTTTCACATAATTCACAAATCCCAATCAGATACATAACGGATTTATGAAGAAAGCTGATCAGGCTATCATCATCAGACGGCTCTAACTGCCATCCCATTTACCTGTTCCGAAACTCAGAGACTAGCTAGGTCTCTGACCTGCTGGACTAATCGGTTTTATAATGCGCGCAACCGAATTAGCCTCTTACGCCACCTCAATAGGCCTACTCTGGCCCCAATGTATCCCATATCTGACCGTTTTATCCAGTTTTCAAAACACTTGTACCCATCTCATTTTCAAAATCATTTATTTAGCCAGCACACATATAAAATCCTTTTTTGCAATTCATTTCATTTGAGATAGGTACCTTTTTAAAGTTACTTCTCCCCAAAACAATTCGAAAACGGTGATTTTATAACTACGGGGAATACGTAACTTAAAACGTTTCTGTTCCATTATGAGAATAAAACATTTAGCTATCCATATATACTGAACCATAAAAGAATGGTCAGGGGTACTTGCCTTGCAACGCTTTACAAACCCTAATAGCTTTCACACTGACTTCGATCCTGGAATGACTCAATTGGGATCTACAATTATAAAATACCCTAATTAGTTATACCGACATGCTTGATATCCTCAAATCCTAATAACCCAAATCCGACAACCCGACTCGTATTATTATTATATACATAACATGTAATCACATAGTCACATAGTCAAAAATATTGTTAAGATAACATATAAATATATTTTTGAACGTATTTTTAGGAAATTTTGGCAGCATCTTATTTAATTATAAGACTACCCGTCGATTGCAATTCGACGTCAATAATCACACAATTCACAATATTACTTCGTTCTTTTATACAGCTTATATCCCAACACCAATCACAATTAATTATTTAAATCCAGAAATATTTTATATAAAAAAAATCATTTTATTTATTTATAAAATTTAGGACTCAGAACATCGTCATCACCGTCCACCATCCGCTCGTAAAAATCATCGCGGACGGCGGCAAAATTCCGGGAATACCCGATTAATTTTCCGGGTTTCCAACACGAAACTTCGCCGATTAATTCAACTAAATTCCCGCATAACATCGATAACATCACGAATATTAACTCAAATAATTCCTGCAATTTAAAAAGAAATTGAATCAAAATATATAACATCTAATCCAATCTGCACAAGAGGCCCAAGCCCAAAATAACAGGGCCGAACTCAGCCAAGCAAAACAACAGAAGAAGACAGAACAGAAGCACAGCGCAACGCGGCCAAACACGGCCAACGCCGCACAGTCTCAACACACACTAACACAACTAAAACGCACACAGACACAACCCAACAGGAAACACGCGCCTACGCTCTGCAACACACAACACAAACAGGGTCACCTCGCCTGAATTAATCAGGCGGCAACCAGGATAAACAGGAACAAACATGCAACAGAAGGCAACCAAGCAACAAGACAAGGCATGATACACACGTGCAGCACACGCACGCATATCACACTTCAACCGAACACAGGTGGCCGGAACCACCGGCGGCCGCAATCACCACAGCAAGAAATACACACATACAATTCAATACACACACAACCACACACAGATATGTACATATATATACATGCCCGAATAAGAACCGAACAGAACAGAGGTAACGGAGATGCAGCCGGAGACTCACCGGAAAAATACAACGGGGAACAGGAAAAAAAAAGAAACCGAGGAAAGAAAATGAACAGATAGAGATAGAGGAATGTGAGAGAGATTGTAAGAGATTAAAGAGATTGAGAGATGAACACAGGGGAAGGGGGTAAGCACGAGGGTGCTTATTATTTTTTTTTTCTGCCGATGAACACAAGAAATGGAAGCACGTGGCACACTCCCCTTATGAAAATTCAACACGTAGCCGTAGGATAATTATAAGGGTTTCGAGTCTCCGTTTGCCCTATAATTTCTCAATTAACGAACTCAAGTGCACCCGAAAACGAACTCAGAAAATTATGAAAACAGTCCTAAAATATTATAAATATCCCGAAATAAATAAAAGTATAAATTTCCAAAAATTTTAAACAACTTTTAAGGTACACCTTATACCCGCTTCTTAACAAATAACGAAACGATGCGCGGGTAAAACGATTCCCGAAAATTTCCAAAATAATTTTAAAATTTTCAGAATAATACGAACTTAATAAATTATAAGTTTCATAATTTTTTAAAGATTCCCATAATTAAATATGGATTTTAGCATTTAACACACTCAGTAAATTATTTATAAATGAATAATTAATAAAATATTGATTTCTTAATTTTATAAAGTACTAAGAATAATTATTAAAATTATAAAATTAGAAAACCAATTTTAAATACAACTCAAAGATTTATGGAATTAAAATTACCATAAATTCACTTTTGCAAGCGAAATAAAATCATATAATTCACCAATAAACCATATAATTCCAAGTCCACATATTAACTAATCATAAATATAACAATTAGTAACTACTGCCAAAATCAATATACACCTTTATTTATTTACTTAAACTTTTATTATACTTCCAAATATTAAAAATAAAATAAAAATACACGAGTCGTTATATTCTTTCCCCCTTAAAAAGATTCTGTCCCCAGAATCTGACTCAGCTAAACAAATGAGGATATTTATCAAGCATGTCTGACTCTAATTCCCAAGTAGACTCTTCTACTCGAGGATTCTTCCACAAAACTTTTACCATAGGAATCGATTTATTCCTAAGGACTCGTTCTTTACGGTCTAAAATTTGGACCGGTTGTTCCACATAAGACAAATCTGCTTGAAGCTCAATCGGTTCGTATTCTATAACTTGATTCGAATTAGGGACATAGGGCTTTAACATAGACACATGGAACACATTATGAATGTGCTGCCACTGCGGTGGTAACGCTATTTCATAAGTGACCTTTCCTACTTTCTTCAAAACCTCAAAGGGTCCTATGAATCTAGGGCTAAGTGTACCCTTCTAACCAAATCGTACTAACCCTTTCCAAGGCGATACCTTTAGTAGCACCAATGCTCCTATTTCAAAGTTCATGTCTTTCCTATGCATATCTGCGTATTTCCTTTGTCTATCTTGAGCTGCTTCCAATCTTTTCCGAATCAATACTATAGCATCTCTAGTCTGCTGAACCAACTCAGGGCCTAACACTTTCTTTTCTCCTACCTCATCCCAGTACAATGGTGACCTACATTTTTGACCATATAAAGCTTCATAAGGTAGCATCCCTATACTGGCATGGTAGCTGTTATTATATGAGAATTCAATTAAAGGTAGGTGCTCATCCCAATTACCCTTAAAATCTAGAACACAGACTCTCAACATATCCTCTATGGTCTGAATTGTCCTCTCACTTTGGCCATCCATCTGAGGATGATAAGCAGTGCTCATACTCAATTTCGTTCCTAGGCACTCTTGGAATTTAGTCCAGAACCTGGAATTAAATCTCGGGTCTCGATCCGACACTATAGAAACAGGAACTCCATGTTTGGTAACTATCTCATCCAAGTATAACTTAACTAACTTTTCCAATGAATACCTTTCATTAATCGGAAGAAAATGCACCGACTTAGTCAATCTATCAATGATTACCCAAATAGCATCATGATTCGCTCTCATCTTTGGCAATCCTACTACAAAGTCCATAGCAATATCTTCCCATTTCCATTGGGGAATCTCCAAGGATTGTAACAATCCACTTGGTCGTTGATGCTCTGCTTTCACCGTCTGACACACGTGACACTTACTTACCCAATTAGCAATATCTTTCTTCATTCCTGGCCACCAAAAATTTCTCTTCAAATCCTGGTACATCTTGGTACTACCAGGATGGATAGAAAACCTAGAGTTATGTGCTTCCTGCAATACTTCATTCTTCAACTCTGTTATATCAGGAATCCATACTCTAGACGAAAACCTATATAAACCTTGACTATCTTTTTGAGTACACAACTCTTCTCCTGTCAAAGTATCCAACTCTTGCTCCATAACTCCTTCTTGACATCTTCTAATCTTTTCCATTAATGCTGGCTGGAAAGTAACTTCATATAGCTGCTCCTGAATTTCATTTGGTACTCGAACTTCAATTTCCATTCTTTCTAAATCTTGCGCCAACTCTTCCGCAATCTTAATCATATTCAGCCTTTCCTTTCTACTCAAGGCATCAGCCACTACATTGGCTTTACCTGGGTGATAGTTAATTGAACAATCATAATCCTTAATCAACTCCAACCACCTTCTCTGTCTCATGTTCAGATGTTTCTGCGTGAATATGTACTTTAGGCTCTTATGATCGGTGTAAATATCGCATTTCTCTCCATACAAGTAGTGACGCCATAACTTTAAAGCAAATACTATAGCCGCCAATTCAAGGTCATGAACTGGATATTTTTGTTCGTGAGGCTTTAGTTGTCTGGAGGCATACGCAATCACTTTGTCATGCTGCATCAACACACATCCCAATCCTTTTAGAGAAGCATCACTATAAATTACAAAGTTTCCCGTCTCATCTGGAAATGCTAACACTGGAGCCGTCACTAATCTTCGCTTTAACTCCTGGAAACTCTCTTCACACTTTTCCGTCCAAACAAACTTCTCATTCTTCCTGGTCAACTTAGTTAGTGGGGATGCAATCTTTGAGAAATCCTTCACAAAACTTCGATAATATCCTGCTAATCCAAGAAAACTTCTTATTTCCGTGGGTGTCTTCGGTTGCTCCCATTTTGATACGGCTTCAATCTTTACCGGGTCTACTTTGATACCTTTCTTACTCACCACATGTCCAAGAAACTGTACCTCCGTCAACCAAAACTCACACTTAAAAAATTTAGCATACAATTGCTTTTCTCTTAACTTTTGAAGGGCAATCTGCAGATGCACCGCGTGATCTTCTGGATTTTTCGAATATATGAGGATGTCATCAATAAATACAATAATAAACTTATCCAGATACTCCTTATATACCCTATTCATCAAATCCATAAAAGCTGCTGGCGCATTCGTCAATCCAAACGACATTACTAGAAACTCGTAATGGCCATACCTTGTTCGAAATGCAGTCTTGGGAATATCCTCGGGCTTTATCTTTAATTGGTGGTAACCGGACCTTAAATCAATCTTTGAAAAGTAACATGCTCCCTTAAGCTGGTCAAACAAATCATCGATCCGCGGCAAGGGATATTTATTCTTGATTGTCAACTTATTTAACTCTCTGTAATCAATACACAATCTCATACTTCCATCCTTTTTCTTCACAAATAACACTGGAGCACCCTACGGGAAAACACTAGGTCGAATAACTCCTTTATCCAATAACTCCTGAAGTTGCTTAGCCAATTCTTTCATTTCAATCGGGGCCATTCTGTATGGAGCCTTAGAAACTGGTTCAGCTCCAGGTATCAAATCAATAGAAAACTCTATCTCATGATTAGGTGGCAATCCTGGTAATTCTTCTGGAAAAACATCAGGGAATTCTCTTACTACAGGGATGTCATCCAAAATAGGGGTCTCTTTCTTCGTATCCACTACATGAGCTAAGTACGCTTCACATCCTTGTCTCAACAATTTTCTTGCTTGCATCACTGAGAGAAACTTCCTATCTCGCCTCTGCCCTTGGTAACTAATCCTTCTATTATCTGAGGTGTACATAACAACTCTCTTTTTCTTACAATCAATGTTTGCCCTATATCGAGACAACCCATCCATACCTAGAATAACATCGAAGTCTCCCAACTCGAAGGGTATTAAATCAACAAGGAACATATACCCCGAAATCTCTAAGAAACAACTAGGACAAAATTGTTTTACAGGTACTTTATCCTTATTAGCCACTTCTATAGTTAAGGGTTCATCTAAATCTTCTAGCATTAATGTTATTTTATTCACACAACTCACAGATATAAAAGATTTGGACGCTCCCGAATCAAACAAAACATTAACAGGTACGGATTTAAGAATAAGCGTACCTGCAACCACATCAGAGTCATGAACTGGAGACTTCTGGGTCATCTTAAAAGTCCTAGCTCTCGCAGTACTGGTTGTTGGTCCTTGAGACACACTCCTCCCTGCATTACCTTGGGTTACTGACTTGCAATTCCTAGCTATGTGTCCCACTTTGCCGCAACTAAAACAAGTAACTCCTTGAATCTCAGACTTACATTCCGTGGAATAGTGGCCTTTTTGTCCACACTTAAAACAATTAACATTCTCTCGGCACTGTCCACTGTGCCTTTTCCCACACGTCTTACAATCAACCACTGGCTTACTCATCCTCGTCGGGGCAGAGTTAACTGATGTTGTACCTGGCTTAACTTGGGGAAAGTTTTGCCCTTTAAACTTTTTATTCTTATTCCTACCGAACCAACGCTGAAACTTCCGACTCGCTATTTCTGATTCTGATCTAGCGGGTCCACTTTCAAATTTTCTCTTCTTCTCACCCTGCTCCTTTGCAGCTAACTTCTGATCACTCTCTATCACCAGGGCAGCCTGAACTACCGAAGTATATGTCTTGAGTTGTAAGGCTACAACTCCACTTCTTATTTCTGGCTTCAACCCTTGTTGAAACCGCTTCGCTCGTTGAGCTTCTAAACTTACATATTCCGGTGCTATATGGGCCAACTCCGTAAACTTCGCTTCATATTCCGTAACACTCCTATTTCCTTGTTTCATCTCCAAAAATTCCATCTCCATTTGACTTTGGAGACAGGCTGGAAAGTATTTTTCCAAAAACAGTTCTGTGAATCTGGCCCAGGGAACTGGACCTTCTCCTTCTAGGGCTCGCGTGGATTCCCACCAATAATTCGAATCATTTCTCAGAAAATAACTAGCATAATCAGTCTTTAAATCCTCACTCACCTTAGTGAGTGCAAACACCTTTTCCATTTCCTTTAACCATATCCTGGCAGCAACAGGATCTACCTCTCCTTTAAACTCTGGGGGCTTCACTGCTTGAAAAGACTTAAAACTAACACCTTGATTTGCCCCTCTCATTTCATGCTGCTGTTGGATTTGTAGTTGCTGCTGTTGGATTTGTTGTTGTTGTTGCTGTATGAGCTGATGTTGCTGTTGCAATTGTTGCTGCTGTTGCTGGAATTATTGTTGCTGTTGGGCCAGCTGTACAGTCTGCTGACACAACAAGTTCATCAAATCACTCATGGAAGGATCCCCAGCAGATCCGTTATTGGGCTGAGAATTTTTCTTTGGTGGCATCTCCTGAAATATAATAGTCATATATAAGAAAATGGATTGCTCCAGCAGTTTATATTTATGCATCAGGAGAGCGTTGCCACTAAGACAATATTCTCATCCCTCATTATAATTGGATCCGTCCTGAGTGAATGATTATAATCTAAAAATGCCAGCAACAGAAACAACAATAATAATAGCAACAATAATAGCAACACAATATAAAAAAAACTGAAAGATAATATAAAGCAGTTGAAGTACAGTAACCAACAAAATCCAACTAGTACAACTGAAAATCCAAATACAAAGAACCATCCGAATACACACCAAAATTGGCTGTCAAAACAGCCTCGCCTACTACAAACTATCACAACATAATGTACATATACAAAGTAAATAACCACAGAACTCCTAAAAGTCAATTCTGAGCTCTGCATCCCTCTACTGCAACTCTGTCTAGTCTCTACCACTGCCACCAATAGAACCTAGCTCAACCACTAGCCAGTTCACTAGATCCTGATACTGCACAGCTCTGAACTCTGAACTAATGAAACGGTCAACGGATCTAGCCCTCTCTACAGCCATCTGGGTCAGTACTCTCACACGGGCTCGCACCTCAGGGGAAGGGGCAGAAATACCCTGAAATGGTGCAATAGGTACCTGGTCCAACTGGGCAGCAAACTCTGGACTCTGGTCTCTGATAAAGGAAGTATTCACCGCCCTATGCACATGATAATGGATCGGTGAAGAAATACCACTAGGGGCCACAGTAAGTGCCGGAGGTCTCATCATGGAAGAACTGGGACCGCAGCCAGGAGGGAAATCCCTGACAGCAGACACAGACCTACGTACCCAACGGGGACGAGGACCAGATCCAGGAATGTCTCGAGGTACATAAGAAGGAACTGGTGGAGGAGGCATAGGGGTCTCTTCGGCAACATCATTAAGGGGTTTCTCCGTATCTGAGCTATCCGAATCAGAAGCCCGAGATGGAGAACTCGAAATCGCAATAGGCCACTATCAACATAATAGTGTACAGACAAGACACAACCAGGTCAAGGCAGTTCTATCAAAACATTTAATAGATGCCAGGGTAACGCCGTTGGAACCCTCGACTGACTCTAAAGGTTTGCTCTTCTATATGAGTTGCTGACTCACACTTAAAGACTCACGTTATCACCTACTTAACACAATCCCTAACCTGAATCAGGGACTTGAACCTGTAGCTCTGATACCAACTGTGACGGCCTCAACCCCGGGGTTAGGAGTTGACGTCACTAAACACAATTACCAAAATATGAACAATAGAATTATTATTAAAATATACTAACTCGACCCTGAACCAAGATCCGATGCAGGTTCAAGTATAATTCAGGTTTCTTATTATTACAAATTCTTTATTCGCTATCTACGACGCACTAACTTTATTCAGCAACTCTTCAGACCTCATGGTCTGATACAAACTACCTCAGAGGAGCCAGGTCCAGAAGGGGCGGAAACACGGGTCGATCTGTCAGATCTTCTAGGCATCTGCGAAATATACGTAACGGTTTGCAAGGGTGAGCATAATCACTCAGCAGTACCAAATATGAATAACAATTTAACACAGTAAAGTAACAATAATGGGAACAGAGCTGTAATCACGATATCAACATTTCATAATGATAATCAAAGTAACTGGATAACACTAATTAGCATGCTTTGTGAAAACAACAATATAGTGTGCTGCGTAATACCAGAGTCCATTTTTTTTAACATGCTAATCATTTTATAAAACCGCTGTATCAATAAATCATGCTTTCACATAATTCACAAATCCCAATCAGATACATAACGGATATGTGAAGACAGCTGATCAGGCTATCATCACCAGACGGCTCTAACTGCCATCCCATTTACCTGTTCCGAAACTCAGAGACTAGCTAGGTCTCTGACCTGCTGGACTAATCGGTTTTATAATGCGCGCAACCGAATTAGCCTCTTACGCCACCTCAATAGGCCTACTTTGGCCCCAATGTATTCCATATCTGACCGTTTTATCCAGTTTTCAAAACACTTGTACCCATCTCATTTTCAAAATCATTTATTTAGCCAGCACACATATAAAATCCGTTTTTGCAATTCATTTCATTTGAGATAGGTACCTTTTTAAAGTTACTTCTCCCCAAAACAATTCAAAAACGGTGATTTTATAACTACGGGGAATACGTAACTTAAAACGTTTCTGTTCCATTACGAGAATAAAACATTTAGCTATCCATATACACTGAACCATAAAAGAATGGTCAGGGGTACTTGCCTTGCAACGCTTTACAAACCCCAATAGCTTTCACACTGACTTCGATCCTGGAATGACTCGATTGGGATCTACAATTATAAAATACCCTAATTAGTTATACTGACATGCTTGATATCCTCAAATCCTAATAACCCAAATCCGACAACCCGACTCGTATTATTATTATATACATAACCTGTAATCACATAGTCACATAGTCGGAAATATTGTTAAGATAACATATAAATATATTTTCGAACGTATTTTTAGGAAATTTTGGCAGCATCTTATTTAATTATAAGACTACCCGTCGATTGCAATTCGACGTCAATAATCACACAATTCACAATATTACTTCGTTCTTTTATACAGCTTATATCCCAACACCAATCACAATTAATTATTTAAATCCGGAAATATTTTATATAAAAAAATCATTTTATTTATTTATAAAATTTAGGACTCAGAACATCGTCATCACCGTCCACCATCCGCTCGTAAAAATCATCGCGGACGGCGGCAAAATTCCGGGAATACCCGATTAATTTTTCGGGTTTCCAACACGAAACTTCACCGATTAATTCAACTAAATTCCCGCATAACATCGATAACATCACGAATATTAACTCAAATAATTCCTGCAATTTAAAAGGAAATTGAATCAAAATATATAACATCTAATCCAATCTGCACAAGAGGCCCAAGCCCAAAATAACAGGGCCGAACTCAGCCAAGCAAAACAACAGAAGAAGACAGAACAGAACCACAGCGCAACGCGGCCAAACACGGCCAACGCCGCACAGTCTCAACACGCACTAACACAACTGAAATGCACACAGACACAACCCAACAGGAAACACGCGCCTACGCTCTGCAACACACAACACAAACAGGGTAACCTCGCCTGAATTAATCAGGCGGCAACCAGGATAAACAGGAACAAACATGCAACAGAAGGCAACCAAGCAACAAGACAAGGCATGATACACACGTGCAGCACGCGCACGCACATCACACTTCAACCGAACACAGGTGGCCGGAACCACCGGCGGCCACAATCACCACAGTAAGAAATACACACATACAATTCAATACACACACAACCATACACAGATATGTACATATATATACATGCCCGAATAAGAACCGAACAGAACAGAGGTAACGGAGATGCAGCCGGAGACTCACCGAAAAAATACAACGGGGAACAGGAAAAAAAAGAAACCGAGGAAAGAAAATGAACAGATAGAGATAGAGGAATGTGAGAGAGATTGTGAGAGATTAAAGAGATTGAGAGATGAACACAGGGGAAGGGGGTAAGCACGAGGGTGCTTATTATTATTTTTTTTTCTGCTGATGAACACAAGAAATGGAAGCACGTGGCACACTCCCCTTCTGAAAATTCAACACGTAGCTATAAGATAATTATAAGGGTTTCGAGTCTCCGTTTGCCCTATAATTTCTCAATTAACGAACTCAAGTGCACCCGAAAACGAACTCAGAAAATTATGAAAACAGTCCTAAAATATTATAAATATCTCGAAATAAATAAAAATATAAATTTCCAAAAATTTTAAACAACTTTTAAGGTACACCTTATACCCGCTTCTTAACAAATAACGAAACGATGCGCGGGTAAAACGATTTCCGAAAATTTCCAAAATAATTTTAAAATTCTCATAATAATACGAACTTAATAAATTATAAGTTTCATAATTTTTTAAAGATTCCCATAATTAAATATGGATTTTAGCATTTAACACACTCAGGAAATTATTTATAAATGAATAATTAATAAAATATTGATTTCTTAATTTTATAAAGTACTAAGAATAATTATTAAAATTATAAAATTAGAAAACCAATTTTAAAGACAACTCAAAGATTTATGGAATTAAAATTACCATAAATTCACTTTTGCAAGCGAAATAAAATCATATAATTCGCCAATAAACCACATAATTCCAAGTCCACATATTAACAAATCATAAATATAACAATCAGTAACTACTGCCAAAATCAATATACACCTTTATTTATTTACTTAAACTTTTATTATACTTCCAAATATTAAAAATAAAATAAAAATACACGAGTCGTTATA
Source organism: Apium graveolens (assembly GCF_009905375.1). Lineage (NCBI taxonomy): Eukaryota > Viridiplantae > Streptophyta > Magnoliopsida > Apiales > Apiaceae > Apium > Apium graveolens. The sequence goes on from NC_133651.1 coordinate 265,638,722, forward strand.
TATCATCCGCAGACAGACGGCCAAAGAGAGAAAACAATCCAAACAATTGAAGACATGTTACGTGTGTGTACCATTGATTTCAAAAGAAATTGGGATGAGTATTTGCCCTTAGTGGAGTTTGCTTATAATAACAGTTATCATGCCAGTATCGGAATGCCTCCCTATGAAGCTCTTTATGGATGTAAATGTCGATCACCAGTATATTGGGACGAAGTCGGAGAACATAAGATACTTGGTCCCGAGTTGGTATAGAAGACAAAGGAAGTTGTTGAGGATATTCAGAAAAGGCTAATTGCAACACAAGATTGTCAAAGGAAATATGCAGACCAATCCAGAAAGGATATGGAATTCGGAGAAGGAGATTTAGTGTTACTGAAAGTGTCATCGTGGAAAGAATTATCGAGATTTGGAATGAAAGGGAAGTTGAGCCCTAGATACGTCGGACTTTTTGAAATCTTGAAACGTGTCGGGAAGGTAGTATACGAGTTGGCGTTACCCCCGCACATGGAGCATATTCATAATGTTTTTCACGTATCGATGCTTAAGAGATATAATCCAGACTCTAGGCATGTAATTGAGTATGAGCCGATAGAACTTCAGAAAGATTTATCGTATGTAGAGAATCTAATAGAGATTCTAGAAAAGAGAGCATAGGTATTGAGAAATGAAGTTATGAATTAGTAAGAGTATTGTGGAGAAACCCAAAGGTTGAAGTATCTACCTGGGAGTTAGAAAGTGATATGCGAGAAAAGTACCCTCAGTTGTTTACTTAGGGGGTTCTGAGGACAAAATCCTTTTATGGGGGGGGAGAATATAATATCCGGGACATGACGTGTAATTATTTTATCAATAACTATTTTTATATAATTATTATGTGAATTTTGGTGAATTATTTGATGATTGGTGTTTTTATGTGGATGTTTATAGGTGGTAAAGTCTAGGTATGTTAATTTTATTATGTCTAGAATAAAATATAGAGAATTAAGGTATTTTTCGGGTAATTTTTGGAGTTATATATGATTTTATATTAATTTATGAATTTATTAATTATTTTCTGAATAAGTACAAAATTATTTTATAAAGCCGGGAATCATCCAACCTCAATCGTTTTTACGTTTTTACAACCCGAAACTCTTCCAAAAACTCCTTCCTAACCGAATCTGGTAATTCCGGACATTTTCCATGTTTTGACTTTTATGATCCAGATTATGGTTTGACCCGTGCGTGGCCCGGCGCAATATTTTCCATACGATAACCCTTTTCGATAACATAATCTTCATACAAATCATTTTATAAAAGCCCGATTTTGATAATTATCCAAAACCTTTGATGTTTATCCAAAACAGGATAATGTTTATCCAAAATGTTATCCGATCAGATCGTTTTTATAGTTACTTAGCGGCTAAGAAACATATTTATTGATCCAACACAATCCAGAACGTACTAATATTCCGTAAATATAAATAGCCCTTTTCTTCTTTCATTTCACTCGTATAATCATAATCAGACAGTACAAACCAGTAAAACACAGAGAAAACCCTAGTAAAATACTGCGTTCTTGAAAATCAATCGCACAAACGAAGGCGTTATCAAACTCCGATTCGGGCGTGCAATATATCAAAACGAAGCTCTCGAAAAACTCTTTTTGAATCAATCATCTATTAAAGTGCAAAAATTAAGGTATTTTTCTTATTTAATTGTTTTAATTCAAATTATTTAGAGATTAAATTATGAAATTTTGTTCTTGATATTCTTGTTGTTATTTGATGGCATAATTATGTAGATCTTTTCTTCCTGGTCATTTTGGTATATTATATGTCAAATTTGGAGTTCAATAACATACCCAAATTGTTGTTTTTTTCTCGGGAGTAAAAATTAGGGTTTATGTTCTTGAATATTTTTAATTCAAAATTGGGGGTTTCAATTTCCTTAACTCTGGGTAGAATTTGTTACCACCAATGCACTCAGGACATTCCCAGGAATCAATTTATGATTTTTATTTGATTTGAGGAGTCTGATTTCGATCAGATCGGAAAAGAAGAACAACAGTTGTGTTCTTCATTTCCCGGCCAAAAATCGTCCAATTAACTGATGATTTGTGAAATACGATTGCATAAAACAATTGATGGAAGTAAGAGGAACAAATCTACACACTTTGGAGCCGTTCTGGGCGATTAGCAGCCACCACCAGCGAGCTCGATGGCGGCAACCATGGCTGCCGGTGGCGGAGGGTGGAGGAGGTGGTGAAATTGCAATTTCACTCACCTTTCACCTAACTTGCATTTCAATCCTTTATCTTTAAAATTATTTCAAAAACAATATTCTGTTATTTTCAAAAAAATCAGAAAATTGTTTATTTAATTATTTTAAATTCAGAAAGTTGTTTTAATTACTTATTTATTCAAAAATAAATCCAAATATTTTATTAATTAATTTTAATTAGTTTTTAATTATTTTAATTAATTAATTTATTATTAATTGATTAATTAAATATTTTAATTAATTATTAATTAATTTTAATTGATTTAATAATTAGATTTAATTATTCATTTTTGATTTAAAAATCCCAAAAAATAGTTTCGAGTTTTAAAATATTATTTTCAATTATTTTCCAAGCTCGATTATTATTATAAAATTATTTTAAAGTCAGATTCGGGTGTTCGAACTCTATTATTTAATTATAAAATGATTCAGAGTCCCATTTTAATTCCGAAAAATATTCAAAAATTCGTATCAAATACCTGAAAATTTATTTTAACCCTGAATCTTCTTTGAAAAATTGTTTTTAAAGAAGGGAAGCAAGTGGTCAGTGAGTATGAACCAATTGACAAGTGTTAGTAAAGTGAAAGCGTATTGGTAAAGCAAGTGTCCTTGAACTTTCTTGTAGTATAATTGCGAGTACTTTTGAACTCTTTTCATTATGTTGCAATTATTCCCAGTAGTTCCTATTCTATATTGCAAGTACTTTGAAGCACTTAACCCTAAACCCTGATTCTTATTGATCTTGAGCCGCAAGCCTGATTCATTGTAAACCACTGATTGTTGAATTCTTGGATACGAACCACACATATCCGATACTACTCCACAAATACATATTTACCACATACTGATTCTTGATATGAGGTTGCATAACCTACAAATCTTTATTCCTTGTATAACTGAAGACCATTCCTTGTAACCTTTGAACCCTTGGTCTTCTACACTCTGATTCTTTCCCTGGATTGAAAGTTAATCTTACTATTTACCTTGTTATAACTTCATGGTGTTGTGAATCACTTTATACTTTAAGATAAATATTGTTTATAATTCAGTTTATTGAATTACATTCTTTATCATGTTATTATTATAGAATTGGATTGTTTTTAAATACGGACCAGATTCGTGGTCGGATCAGATTCGTGGTCATAATAGGCCAATGTGTGCCTTGGATCCAGTATATAGAGCAAAGCTGGGAGCCTTGCTCGGGGTTAATGCTTGACTGATCAGTAGCCTAACCTTGTTTTAAAAAAAGTGAATATCCAATTCTAATCATTTCTTATCAGGAAACTTGATTGCCTATATCATTTCAATTGCTCATTATCTAATCTCAGTGCTGCCATTATGACTTGCCGAGCTAGTTAACTCACCCTTGTGAATCTGTTTATGTTCTTTTCTAGTTAAGAAGGAAACTGGTGGTAGAGAGGATCCCCAGTCGAGTGTGCAAGATAGGTTTTCAGGTTGAAATGGAATGAGCTAGTGGAAGCTGTGTGACTTAGTATATGTTAAAAGTTTGTAATAAAGCTTGACTTCAGCTGTAAGATAAATAAATTTGGGATTTGGTACGTTTGTAAGAATAAGATTGTGGCATATGGACATACTTTGAATTGTTGCGATCCGTGGATACGGTAAGTAGGGTCATTACATATATATTATTATATTCATAAACAGGTTTAAATATGGTGTATGTGTGTGTTGTGGACCTAAAATTTCTGACTCGGGTTTGGAGGGCGCCACATCCTTGCCATCTTCTGATCTCCTCTCTCTTCTCCAACCCCGTTTCTGGTGGGAAACTTCATTACTGAATGGTAAGAGGAGGGGACAGCCTTAAAAGTGTGTATTCCTGTTCTTCCCATGATTATATTGTAAGTTGATCCAGCCTTTACCACTATAAAGTCCAATATATGTGTTATTTTTCTTGGTTCCTGACCTATAGTCAAAGGCAACTTAATTATCCCTTCCTCGGGGCACTCGACTCCAGCGAAACCTTATATTGGCATATCAGTTGGGGTTAATTGAGAATCATTGTAACCCATCCTTATAAAGGTATCATGGAGTAAGATGTCCACCGAGGCTCCATTGTCTACAAGAACTCTCTTCACCGGGCTGTTCCCTATTATCGGTGTTATGACCAAGGGATCGTCATGAGGAAATTTGACACCCTCTAAGTCAAAATCATCAAATGTCATTGTTACTCCTGTCCTAGCCCTCTTCGGGATTTCTCCAAAAATATGCATGACTTCTCTATTATAAGCTTTCCTTGAGTTTTTGGATGATCCTGCTGCTGTTGGTCCTCTAAAGATTGTGTTTATCACTGGCCCTCGGGGTCGTGGTCCTTCAAAGATTTCGTTCATCATCAGTCGCCTGGGTTGGGGATTTCACCCCTGATCATCTTGATCCTTTCTAAGATCATCGAAGGTACTTCTTCCACTATTATTCCTATCTCCTCCATCTCCAGTATACTTGCTCAGCCTTCCTTTTTAAATGAGGAATTCAATTTCATCCTTCAGTTGTCGACACTCATCAGTGTACTGACTAGTATCCTTGTGAAATCTATAATATTTGCTCTTATCTAGCTTAGTAGGATCATCCTTCAAGGGCTTAGGCCAACAAACATCCCTATCTCTTTCGATTTCCATTAAGATCTGAATTCTAGGAGCATTCAGTTTAGCATATTCGGTGAACTTTTGTCCAGGTCCTCCCTTCTTTGGGGTTGAATCAGCGTCTTTCTTAGTTCGATGATACTTATCCTTAGCATTGTATTCTAGTCCAGTCTTCCGCTTCTTGCCACCAGCGAGCTTGTTATTCACCACCACCTTCTTCATACTTTCCTCCACCTTAATATACTTTTCGGCCCTATCTTGGAGTTTTAGCATACTTTCAGGGGGGCGCTTAGCTAAGGACATCTTAAAGAACTCATCTCAGTTCCCTGCTGCAGTGCTATCATAGCCACCTTGTCGTCTAGATCTGGGACCTTCAAGGCTTCCTTTGTGAAATGATTCAGATAATCCTTCAAAGACTCCTTTGCTCCTTGTATAATGCTCATGAGAGATGCCGAACTTTTCTCATGGACTCTTCCACTGATGATTTGCTAAATGAAAGCTTGACTTAAGTCTCTAAAGGACCCAATTGAATTCGGAGGCAAACGACTATACCACCTTTGAGCCATTACCGATAGGATTTGGGGAATGGCCCGACACTTAATTGCATCGTTCACGGGCTGCAACAACGATGCATTAGAGAATGTTCTGACATGATTAGCGGGATCTACAGTACCATCACATGCTTTGATGGTGGGCATCTTAAACTTTCTTGAGATGTGGGCATTCATTATTTCTTCAGTGAATGGTGGAGTTGGATCATCAGGATCTTCTAGGGGTATAAGATTACTTGGGTCAGCCCTTGGGACAACAACCCTTCTTGGTATTGGACCATCCAGGTCTATGATTGGAGGAGGATCTCTCTGCCTTGGAGGAAGTAGGGTTCTTGGGGTCAGGTGTGCCTCCAGGTCATACTTTAACCTTTGGATCTCAGCTTTATGAGCCCTGATCCTCTCCTGTATTCCTGTACTGACAACAGGAGTGGCATGTCACCGCCATTCTTGAAGAGATCTGGAACTCTGTTCCACAAGAGGTTCACACAGACCTCTTGTTCTTTTCGATGGACTATCAGCTCCATCTTGATCTATTGGAAGAAGAAATGAGAGAGGCTCTCCTTCAACAAGAACGGGTCATCCGTCTTGTAGTGTTCTTTGTCAGCAATAGGAGGAACTAGTCGATAGGTTTTCTTCTAGGACTAAGGCTGTTGATATTAAACTTCTTAGACTAGGACTATCTTGTAATTTTTGCATGTAATCTATAAATTTCATGAAATGTACTCATTTGATATATTAATCAAATTTCCTTTAATTGCAAGATTTAGTCTCTGTTTCTCTGATATTATGTGACTGTGAATGTTCTAATTGTAATTTGTTAATCTTTACTTCATCTATTTGAACTATATATTTTGATGAATGTTTTGATTAAAATTATGGTCAATAATAAATTATGATGATTTGAGAAACAGTTGAAGCACGGGTTCATGCATCAGAACCTGTGACAGTTGAAGCTGAGAATGTTACTTCTCAAAGAGAAACTACAGCTCAAAGTTCTGATACTTTGAAGAGAAAATCTGTAAGTTATGAATCTGCTAAAGAAGAAAATGAGGGCAGAAAGGGACAAGGCCAAGCCTATATCTGAGGATTCAACTGAAGCTGAGGAAGAGGATCAGGAATCTCTGATCTCATCAGAACATATGGTAATTGAAGCTCTGCCATTCCCTACTCAAGCTCAGGATATTGTGTCAACACTTCATGTCTCTCCTATTAAAGCTATAGATGATGCTGAAGAACAAGCTAAAACTTCTGAAATAGATATTCACAATTTAAATATATCAAATGTTCTTTATCTGGAAGTTTCATCTACAGAAGCTCAGCCATTTACAGTCAACTCTCCAATTTTAAATGCTGAGGTACCATCTACACCAACCACACCAGCTCTGGAGATAAATTCTGATGCTCAGAATTTAAATGAAGTTGTTCCTGAATCTCCAGTTACTTCACACACTGTTGTTCTGTCAGAATATAGTGAGTCTTCCTCAAGTTCTAAAGATAGTGTTTCTGTTGAGACTCCAGTTCCCATACTAGGCAAGAAAGCATTGGTGAAGAAATTTGTTGAAAATGAAGCACCTATTCCTTGGGAGGATATTCACAGAGGTGTGAAGTGGACCAAGAAGTGGAATGACACTGATTTTATTCCAAGCTATAACGTTCTGACAGAGCATATTGCTAAAGATGATGAGTTGCTCACAAATGCTGATTTTAAGACACAACTCAAGATCACAGCTCTATCTACCAAACATCTTCAAGGTCTACATTCTTCTACTCATGAAAAGGTTGATACACTAAAGGAATATGCTGATAAGCTAGATCTACAGATCAAGCTTGACAAGAACAGATATGTCAGACCTACTCTTGAGAAAATTGAAGCCATTGAGAAGATTCAAGAGAAGCAATAGGCCCAAATTGATGAAGTTCTGGCTAACCAAGCTTCTCAGAAAGCTCAAATGGATGAAATCCAATCTTTAGTTGAACTTCTTCTCTCTCTCTCTCTTACTTTCTGATGATGCCAAAAAGGGGGAGAAGGTAGTTAAGTCCAAATGCTCACCTACTCAAATACTGAATAAGAAGGATGATAAAGGTGATGACCAGGGAAACTCTGATAAGAGCAGAGGTCAAGGAAAAGTTCAAGGAATATCTTCACCAAAAGTAATTTATGATGTTAGAAAATCTTCTACACAGAACAAGTCAAGTTCAGATAAACAAAGTCTGATGTCAAGTTCTGATATTCTGATTCAGTCAGGATCTAAAGACTCTCAAAAGTTTTTACAAACTCTGAAGCTAAAGGGGAAGCATACTAATGTTTATTACAAAGATCCTAAAATCCAGACACTTGATGAGGAGATAGCTAGAAGATTATTTCTAAAACAAAATCCAGGAATGGATTTGGAAACTCTCAAGGAGGAAGAAGCTAGATTTGCAACTGAGAAGACAAATCTTAAGTCTAAAGCTTCTAATGCAAAGAAACCTCCAAGGCCTAAGGAAAAAGGCATTTTGATCAGGGAAAAGTCAAATTATGAGACTTCAAAGTCCAAGACTAGATCAGAAACCGAGATTGATCTTAAGTCAAAAGGAAAAGAAAAGGTTGGTGAACCTTTAAAGATTGAGAAAAAGATAAGTTCTTCTGTTCCAGTCTATCAAACTACAATGCATGATGATGATTTGATAGAAGATGAAACTGTTTAAATTCTGAAGAGAAGAAAGATAATTGAAGAATCTAAAACAACCTCTGACACTGCTCAAGTTGTTCAGAATGAAGAACAACAAGCTACAAAAGAAACATCAAATTCTGATCAAGTTGATTTGAAAAAGATGACAATTGCTGATCAGAAGAAGCTGTTATGGAAGAAAGCTACTCCAGTTGAACCAAAATCCAATCTTATGATTAATCAACTCGCAACGTTTGGGTTGAGAGCCAAGCAACCTAGAGATAGAGTTGGATTAGGTTCTGATGAAGAGAAGATACAAACATGAGTTGAAGTTACTCTAAGAGATCCTTTCATGTTGACAGACAAACCATATGAACAAATCAAACAAAAGCACCTTGACAAAGTGTTGTCTGCTCAAATTGTGATAGATGCTCATGATAAGGACAATCTAAAGGAGAAATTGATTTTATTTCTCAATGATGGACTAACTTACAGACTGGCTGATACTGATGTGCTAAAGAAGTATGTCAAAGAGCTTCAACATATTCACTATCTTCTGGAAGTAAAATCTGATGTTACAAGAACATGGTCAGAATACATTTTGAAGGCTATAAGAGATCTACTTAGAATCTCTGGTACAAATACTTCTCAGTATATATCAATGATTACTGAAGGTGATGGAAGAGAAATTCCTATGCTGAAGAACTTTGCTAAGGTGGAAGTTATTATGAAAGGAAGATGCTTATGTTATAATGAAAACTCTTCACATCCTAGAGTTATCAGACTTGGTGATGGACTTGAAAGAACATCAATTCAAGCTCTCAGAACAGCCATTTATCAAATTGGTGACATTAAAGATGAAGAACTGATGCAGGTCAAAGCACAATTAGTTGAAGTTCTGAGAAAAGATGAAGATAAGCTAGTAAAAGATTTTGTAAAGAATCATTATGGATTTAGATTGATCCAGTGATGTTGGTAAAGCTACAAGGACTGTAAGTTGTAGTTAATAGTCTTATTAAACTCTCATTGTATTTGAACTTAAATGTTTTTGACATCATCAAATCTATTAACTTGTATATTTTTGCACAATTTATAAGTTTGGGGAGATTGTTAGATATATTTGAGATGTCATGTCTAATATGTTTCATATTTAGTTTTCAGATCTTAACAAACATGAAATATCAATACTTACTGGAATTAGTACTTACTGGAAGTCAGAACTTAAGGATATCAGAACTTAGGTTATCAGAAGATAAATATCAGTAGATAGATATCAGAACTTAAGTACGTGAGGACTAACAGTTAAGAAAGGAAGCTGATTTATAGGAAAGAAGATCGAGACTAATACAAAAGAAGATATGCATGGAAAGAGTTAGAAGATAAGAAGACTTGTATAAGATATCTGATTGATATATTTTAGGAGACAAAATTATATTCCATATCAATTAGAAGTTATCTTGTAATTGTGTACTATATAAACACTGACATAGGTTTACACTATATGTGTTATCATTATCGAGAAGATCATACATTGTAACCTAGCAGCTCTCGTGATATTTGTTCATCACTGAGAGAAAACAGTTCCATTGTAACAGAGTTTATTCTACTGAATATATCTGTTTACTGTTACTTATGTTCGAAATCGATTTGATTGTATTAAACACTGTATTCAACCCCCTTCTACAGTGTTGTGTGACCTAACGGGGTCGGTTGGTAATTTTACAATTCCACTAATATAAGCACATGGAAGAATCAAACAAAAGGCTTGTTATTTCTACCACCACTTCATTCACATCATTTTTCATCTCTCCCCTCTCCTTCTTCTCTCTCGGCTCTCTCTCCCTCTCATCTTCTCTCTCTCACCGATCTCTCTCTCTCTCTCTCTCTCTCTCTCTCTCTCTCTCTCTCTCTCTCTCTCTCTCTTTCTCTCTCTCTCTCTCTCTTCGATATGCAACACCAAAATCTACTTGGAATTTAAAGATCCTGCCATTGATCTTCATCATTTTCAATCCCCTATTCATATATTCTTTGCATTCAAGTATTTAAGAAAGTTTTTGCATCAACATCTCTTGGTTATATCTAAGAAACACAATTTCTTAGTGTATGATCTTAAGAGAGAGTATAGTACATAAGTTGTGTGATTTTCTTGGATTTGTTTTGGAGGTACTTTCGAATTTTTGCTATTAAAAAGGGATTTTGATTTTTATTCAAATTTTACAAAGGGTTTTGGTTCAAAGTTTTGGTTTTTGATTCGAATAAATGAGTTTTGCAAAAGTGTTTTTTAATGTTCAATTGGTTTTGATGATATATATACATATATATATAACCTTTTTTTTGAGTTGTTTTCTTTGCATGTATGTAAAGTCCTAAGTGTAATCAAGTTATATTTTGTTTGTTTTGGAAATAAGATGGGTTAAATGATTAGATCATGAGTTTAATTAAGTTGGATTTGTGATTTAGAGTATTGCATGTTGAGTTGATTGATTGCATGTCGATTCTACAAGTTGTTTTGTTGTTAATTGGGTTATTATTTAATTTGGAAATAGAATTTGGTTTATATTGAATATGTGAGTAGATAAGTATGAATAAGTTAAATTTTGATTATTAAAAGCATGGATTTCATTCGGTTTTCAAAGGAATAAATGATTGGATTTATGCATGTTAAGATTTTGTTCAAAAATAATGTTTTGGTTCGGTTTTTGGTTTAAAATAAATGATTTCAAGAAGTGTTCTTGTTTGGAATGGACTAAAATAGGTTTAAATTATAAATGGAACCTTGTATGTCGATATTTGATAAATTGTTTGTGTTTTATTGAAAAATCTGAATGGTATATGGTATTAAAAAGGGTTGATTCAAGTTGTTTGGTCAATTTTATTTTAGAGTCTATTTATTTGGTTTGTGTAAGATTGATTTGGTGTTTAAAAGATATTTGGTTAGTTGCATGTCAAGTTAAGTGGTTGCATGTTGATTTCTTGGCTTGGTACCATTTGTTTTGGTTCGAATTTTTTTAGTAAAAAAGGAAGGAATAGTTGTTTGGTTGTCGAGTTATTTAGATCATGATTGTTTTGTTAAGATATAAATTTAAGTATACAAGTATATACTCGCTATGTGTTATATGAGTACTCTATAATTATGCTTGAATATATGAGTTAAGTATATAAGTATATACTACTAACTGTTATGTGAATATTCTGTGATTATACTCGTGTATATAAGTTAAGCTTTAATGCGAGTTGGGATAATCATTAGACGTTCAGGGAACGTCGAGTGCGAATAAGTATCTAATTAGGGATTATGTTTTGGATTATAGATTCAGATAGCGGAGGCATTCAGGATTGTAGATTCAAATAATGGAGGCATTCAGACTAGAAAAGGGAAATGAAACTTAGGTGCAGTAGTTCAGCTTCAGTAGTTCAGTTTCAATTTCAATAAAGTAGGAAAGCAGTTTAAGGAAAGTAACTCTGCCTTGTCTTATGAATTGATATTGCTAATGTCATGATAAAGTAGTGATCCTTTTTAATACTTGTGATAAACCTGTTATTGATTTCTGAGAAACCCTAATATTGATTCTTCTGATAACTTGTTGTTGGATCATGTTCGTCCCATTTATAACAATTTGATTAATTCATACCCTATTACATTTCCTATTTCCTTTGTCACCCTATGATCTCGTAAATCCTAATAGAACCTTTATGAATTTCCTTGCGAAATATTTTGATTAACCTGAATTCTTTATTAACTTGAATACCTTTACCTTGTTGATTAATTCCCTTGTATACCTCGAACTTGATTTCTAGTATTGCTTCAATAATTCCCTATATTGACAATTGCTTATAATTCGAATTCCTTGAACTACCTTTGTTTGATAACTATCATTTATTTCTATATCCAAACTTTGTAACTAGATGTACGCCATCTACCACACTTTATATCAGACACTCCTACCTTTGTTGATTATCGTTATAATTCTTTTTCAATACTTTCTTCCTTAGTTGTTGAATCATTGGTTCTCATCCTTGATGATCCCGCTTGTGAGAAGATAATTCAATTTCTGATAAGAGTCCCATAACTCCAATCCTCGACTAATATTTAATTCCTATTGTTTAGAATCCTTATAATTTCTCCCTGGATTTAATTTTATAAAAGATAATTGCTCTTTAACAAAAGAATGTTTTCTTGATTTAGTGGATTGGACTTAGACGCAAGTCCCTTTCACACCAATTGATAGGCTTAAATGTTTCCTAGGGATCCCATTATATTTGAGAACCCAACGAGGTTCGGGATTTCTTCGCGGCTGATCACCGGCTATAATCCATAGTGTCCTAAAATGAAGTTTTTGAAGTTGTTTTGATTATAATTGTTTATAACATGATGCCATGATGCCATATATCTTGTCCATGATGCTATTATGCCTTTATTATATGATTCTCCTGCTATTGAATTGCGATGAATGTCGGCTTTTACCCTATCTTAATCCTTGATTCTTGAAAGCCCAAACCTTTCTTCATAACCTTGGTATAGCCAAAGATATAAATCTTCCACCTACTGATTTAAAAGTAGAATGCCTCAGATTTTGCTATTGTTACTATTATTGCTTTATAGAACTGCTATGTAGTTACTTGCTGAGCTTTTGTGCTTATATATATTTGCTTTGCTCTAACCATGGCAGTTAAGAAAGAAGATGACCAGACTTACGCGTTCAGCTCACATGAGCGTTCCTGGCAGTCCCTACCGTATTATAGGTTTCCGGATGCCAGAGCAGGTAGTAGTGAGTGTGAGCACGCGCAGTAGTTGGAAGGTGGTAAAGATGCAATGGGTTATATGTCGGTTCCAAGTCAGAATCAATTGTGTAAATTAAAGATTATTTTGGGTTGTAATATATATTATCTAGTTGGTAGTTGTTATCTTGTCTCAAACTTAATCCTGTATAGATCATGTTAATAGTGAATCGGGGTTTATGCTTATTTATTGTTAGTTTATTGGTGTGTGGGTCCTCATTTCCTAATCCCGAGATTGAGGGCATCACAAGTTAGTATCAGAGCTACAAGATCTAGTCCCCGAGACAAGTTAGGATGAAAAGGTATTTTGGGTATATATCTATATCGCGAGAGTGTTCAACTCATATATAGTTGAGCTAAACTATTAGGTATAGTCTAAGAGAAGTGAATAGGTTAAAGTGGCAACTAGAGTTAGGGTGTGAGTCAGTTAGAAGTCTTATTTAACCCTAACGTTGTTTTCTGGTTGTTGTTTTGTGTTTTCTTTCAGAACCTCGGTAGTGGTAGTGATTCCGATTCAGAGATTAGTTTGACCGGTACCCCAGTGGGCTCTATTCTACCCTCTTCAGAGGAGCCTGTGTATGTGAGTTCAGATCAGGAGGAAGATTCATCTGAGAGTAGTGAGATCCCTATCCGGATATCGCCCTTGAGGCCAGAGTCAGAGACCCCAGCCCTGAGCCAGAGTCTGAGATGCCTAAGATTGTGCCTGTTAGTGTTTGTAACGTCTAAGAAATATTATGAAATTATTTTTATCAATAAATAATTATTATGTGGTTATTATGTGAATTTTGGTGAATTATTTGATGATTGATATTAATATTTGGATGTTTATTTCTGATAAAAATTTAGATATTTTCATTTTTAATTATCCAAAATTAAATGTAGGTAATTTTGGTATTTTTTGGTAATTTCTAGATTATTGTATAATTTTATAAGGATTTATAAAATTAATAATGATTATTTTTACATAATTATAAAATTACTTTTTAGAATCAGAAATCGTTCCACTTCAATCGTTTTTGCGTTTTTACAACCCAAAACTCTTCCGAAAACTCTTTCCTAACCTAATCTGATAATTCTGAACACTTTTCATGTTTTGACTTTTTCGATCCGGGGTACGGTTTGACCTGTACGAGTCCCGACGTGAGATTTTCGATACGCAAAACATTATATATATATTGATAAGAATCCATATTCTCAAAAGGCGAGACATTTATACCTTATTTTTGTGTAAAGTATTTTATAGGAAGCTCTGTTTTAATAATTATCCAATTCTAATATTAAAATCGTATCGTCTTTTTAGTTACTTAGCAGTTAAGTAACCTATTTTTGGATCCGATATGTAAATGTAATTATTGAATTATTAAATAAATAAAATATGTGATGGTTCTGTCAGCTATGTGTTGTTGTGGTATTAATTGTTTATGATTGTTGGATGTGGAGATTAATTTTTTAATTAATTATTGAGCCTTTATGAACTGAATTCATTTTCAAAGTAATTTTATTGAATAATTATTCTTACAAATGCTAAAATTGTTTCTAAAATTATTTTTGTTGTTTTTTAATTTCATTTATTATTTTTATAAGTTTATAAAATTTATAAATCAATATTTTATTAATTATTTATCTTCAAATGATTTTCTGATTTCATTTCATTGTAAAATCTGTATTTAATTCCAAAATTCTTCAAAAATTGTGAAAATTTTATTTTATTAAGTTTGGAATATTTCAAGAATTTTAAAATTTATTCGGAGATTTTCTGGCTTTTATTTCCCCGTATGTGTATTCGTTAAATTGTAAAATACGGGTCCGATGCGCGTTATAAAAATGATTTAGAAATCTTGCAAATTTGATTTTACTAATTCCTAATTATTTCAAGATTTTTAAAGGAATTATTTTCATAAATTTCAAAATATTTTACCCATTAAGTATTCGGTCCATTCTTAAATTACGATACAAACAGGGATAATCACGGGAGTAAAGTAAAAATAAAGAAAACCAATAAAAAGAAAAAAGATAATTATAAACCAAAACCCCCCACCCCCCTGTTTGTCACGCCACCTATCTCCTTCTCTGGTAATCTCTCGAAGTTTCTCGATTTCTCTCCTCTCTCTCGTTCTTTTCAATCTTTCTAATCTCTCGGTACTCCCTTTTCCTTTTCGATTTCTTCCTTTCTTTACTCTCCCTTTACTCTTTCTTTTCCCCTGCTTTGTCTCTGTTTTTCGGTGACTTATTCCGGCTGCCGTGTTTTCTTCTGTTAATTGTTTCATTCCTATGCTTGTTGATATATATACATATATTTTCATGTGTATATAAATCAGTGAGGTGGGGAGGGACTTGTTCTGTGCTGTTTGTGTCTCTTCCTGGTTGCCGCCGTTTTTATTTCCGGCGAGGCGACCGGGGGTGTGTGGGTATGTAATATGTGTGTGTGTGTAATATGTGTGTGTGTGTGTGTGTTTTACCTGTATGCGTGAAGTGTGTGTGTGGTGTGCTTGTGTCTGTGTGCAGCGGCGCGTGGCCGTGTTTTTGTTGGTTGTAGTTCCTGTGTTTTCTGTGGGCTTATTGCAGTTCTTGTTGTTGGGCCTGTTGGGCCGTGGTTTGATTCCTGATCTCTTTTATCTCTGCAGGGACTTTTGTTGATTGATTCGTGAAATAAAAAAATACTTTGTGAAGAAAAATAAATTTCGTAATCGGTGAAATTTACGTTGGAAACCCGAAATTAATCGGGTACCCATAAATTTTATCGCCGTCGGCGATGAGCCTCGGCGAGCCGACGGTGGACAATCATGATTAATTCTAAGTCCTAAATTATAATCAAATAAAAATTAGTTGATAAAATGAATTTTGAAATGAAAAATATGAATAAAAATATAAAAACATGGATGATAATAATAATTAATAATTGAGTGGTACTGGTGTTTGGAATTGTAAATTGGATTGGATTGAATTGTTGTTGTGATTTGACGTCGAATTGTTTCAACATGTAAATTAATTCCGAAATTACGGGAACGTAACCTATAATTATTGGAAACATCGAATAACCACATATAGTTATATTATATAAACTTAAGTGTGAATGAGACAAAATAATTTATAAATAATCGATTGCCCTGTTTTTCAAAATGACGAATATATGTATTTTCCGAAAATAAATACTGAACCGAGTTTCGAAGATGTGAACCATAATTGCTATGCATTTCAATAATACATATAAATATGAATTCGGTTATAAAATCGTATGGGTAGAATAGGATAGTGATTTGATGTTAAGCTTAAGCGGTTATCTGAAGTAGGATATTTCAACCCTGTAGGTCCTAGTCGGAAGACCCGAGGCGTGACGTTGGACTAGGAATGATCTAATGATTAGTTATCAGACTCAATAAGATTCCAATCGAAGGACACGAAGGATAGGGTTGTATCCAGAATAGGATAGTGATTTGACGATGAAGCCATACGCTCAAGGCAATACAAAAGTCGACCGATAATAGTGGTTAAAGCCTATCGAGGCAAGTATTCCCGAACTTTCTTTTAAATACTGCAAGTATTCCCGAACTTACTTTTAAGTACTGCAAGTATTCCCGAACTTTCTTTTAAATTACTGCAAGTATTCCCGAACTTTCTTTTAAATACTGCAAGTATTCTTGATATTTCTTTTAAAATACTGTAAATATTTATTCGTTCCTATTCTAAGTTCAGAATAGTTAAATGTTTTACATTTCGCTGCAATTACTCATATTATGCATGTCCTTTCATTATTGTTCCTATAATTCGATTGCTCTTTTAAGCAAATACCCATTCTTTCGGGTTATTTGTGTTAGGTCACAATATGTTTGTAGAAGGGGGGTTGAATACAAACTATACCGTTTAATCGAATAAAATGTGGAATAAAAAATTGAAACAAAATTCAAGTTAAATAAAACTATTATTAAACTTGAAAGGTGTTACAACAACGGTATCGTTTATAAGGGATTAATCTCAAATAAATTATTCCAAATCTAGAATAAATTCGACATGAACTTTTTCTATTTTTGAAATAAAAAGATCAAATGCTAAAAGCAATTTGAGATTAAGTTGTAGGGATTTTGATCCGCTAGATAGTTACACAAGTACAGAGAAGGATTTTTAGTGGTTTAGATTTAACAATAAATACTAGAAATTAATGTCCTGAAATATTGCAGTTAAAGATAATAAGTTCTCTGCTTTTCTTTTTGTTCTGTGTTCTTCAGTTGATTGAGATATTCAATGTGGTTGTTGAAAAATCAGCTTCTGTTGTTAAGTAATCAAAACAATCCACTTGAATTGTTGGCAAGACAATCCTTTTGATATAGCAAGACAATCGGTGAGACTATTGATTGAACTGGCAAGACTATCGGCAAGACAATCCTTTGAGCTGGAAAGACTATCGGCAAGACAATCCTTTGAGCTGGAAAGGCTATCGGAAAGACAATATAAAAGAATTGGAAAGACTTTCGGTATGACAATCCAATTGCTGAATTAATATTGAATATTAAGTCAAAATCAATTCTAAAAATACATAATATTAATTCAGAATTAATTAATCAATTAATTCAATTAATCAATAAATTAATCTTTGCAGATATAATTTATTTTCTTAATTATATTATATGACTTAATTAATTAATAGAGAATTAATACTATTCTTGAAGAACAACCACTCTTCTGATAATCTTCTGAAAATCACTGAAAATTATGAATCAATTCCACCACTTCAATGTTGACACTCGATGTACTGTCTGGTTCATGAATGACTAACTTCTGTGATGTTTCTTCATGTCTTGATCTTAATAACTTGATTTTCTTCAGATTAAATCCCTGTAATTAATTGATACCTTGACAAGATCTCTGTCACTTGATTAAATCCACAATCTTGATTTATATCACTGAGGCTTGATCAATTTCTTGAGCTTCTTCCAGTGAATTAAGTCCTCAAGTTTGTAGATGAACAATGTTACTTAATGCTTTGACATATGTTACTTAGTGAGATCTCTTTGACGATATAACCACTATTTACTTGTTACATCCTTATTTGAGTTGAGTTAAATCCTCGAATAAACAAATAGGATATGACATATGCCTTTCAGTCTCCCCCTATTTGTTTGTTAGACAATAACAACAAATACCTAGAGGATAACTCAACTAACAAATAAGAAAAAGATATAAATAGTAATGCAAAGTAAATAGCAGAAAAGTTCTGGATTATATTTAACATTTTCCAGATTCCAAAAGAAATTTACAAGTGAATACAAGATAGATGTTCCTCTAGACTGAACATATGACTACATTTCTCTATCTTGATTCATAAAGCTCTAAGCATATTATATTAAGTTTTGAGCTAATTGAATTCAGTTGTCTTCCCTTCCGAATTCACCTTCTTCCAAATCTTGAAGCAACTCCTTCTCAAAGACACGATCCTTTTCTGAAGTGAAGCTGGCTGGTCTAACTGGTTGAACTCCAACTGACTTCAGCTTATTCTTAAACTGATTATACCTTTTAATGTTCTTTTCATAATAAGCTTAAATCAGACCAGCAACTTTAGTTTTCAACTCAGATGAGTATCCAGCAGTTCTTAAGTGATGTTCCATCCAGACAAGATGCTTAGCAGAGTAGTCTTTAAGAGATTGTGAATCGAGCTGGCAGATTTGAAGACAGTCCGACTTAAAGAACTTACTTGAAAGGGCAAGTTGACCACTTGAGGACTAGCCCTATTAGAAAACTCTTTTAGCCTTTCATGAAGGACTTCATTCAATTCTGAGCTTCTGTAAGGCATATGTCATAGCCTATTTATATATTTGAGGATTTAACTCAACTCAAATAAGAATGTAATAAGTAAATAGTGGATCTACCGTCAAAGAGATCTCACAAAGTAACATCTGTCAAAGGATTCAGAAACAAGGTTCATCTACAGCCTTGAGGAATTACTTCACTAGAAGAAGTTCAAGAAATTGATCAAGCCTCAGTGAAACAAATCAAGATTGGGGATGTAATCCAGTGACAGAGATCTCGTTAGGGTATTAGAGAATTACAAGGATTTAATCTGAAGAAAATCAAGTATCAAAGTCAAGACATGAAGAAACGTCACAGAAGTTAGTCACTCATGAACCATACAGTACATCGAGTGTCAACATTGAAGTGGTGGAATTGATTCATAATTTTCAGTGATTTTCAGAAGATTTTCAGAAGAATGGTTGCTGCTCAAGATTAGTATTAATTCTCTATTAATTAATTAAGTCATATAATTTAATTAAGAAAATAAATTATATCTGCAAAGATTAATTTATTGATTAATTGAATTAATTGATTAATTAATTTTGAATTAATATTAAGAATTTTCAGAATTTAAATTGGATTAAAATCAGTTTTAATTCAGCAAGACAATTGAAATTGAACTAGCATGACAATCTGGATTGTCATACCGATTGTCATGCCAAGTCATTTCAATTGTCTCACCGAAAGTTCTACTGGAAGGAGATAGTCTTGCTAGTTCAGTTTGATAGTCTTGTTAGTTCAACAGATAGTCTTGCCGAAAGTCATACTAGCTTAAACTGATTGTTATACCGAAAGTTCTACTGGTTCAGCAGATTGTCTTGCTAGTTCAACCGATTGTCATTCCAGTTCAAGTGATTCTGTTGATTGAATTATAAAGACAGAAGCAACAGCAGACATTCAAGACTAAGATACAGAACACACTTAATCAAGAACAAAAAGAAGCAATATTTCATCTTTTCATCTGCATATTTCAAGATCACAATTTCTAGTTTTAAAGTTAAATCCAAACTAGAAATCATTCTCTTGTTCTTGTGTAACTATCTAGCGGATCAAAATCCCTAGAACTTAATCTTAAATTGCGTTTAGCATTTGAATCTTTTTATTGCAAAATAGAAAAAGTTCATGTCGAATTTATTCTAGATTTGTGATAGTCAATTTGAGATTAATCCCTTGTAATCGATACCGTTGTCGTGACACCTTTCAAGTTTAATAATATTTTTATTTAACTTGAATTTTGTTTCAATTTTTTTATTTCGCACTAAATTCGATTATTCGGTATTGTTTATATTCAACCCCCCTTCTACAAACACATTGGGACCTAACAATTGGTATCAGAGCCTTCTGATTAACGAACAAATCAAGATCCTAGACTTTTGTGATTTTTTAACTCCTTGAATTTTTATTTATTCAAAAATTCATAATGACTTCACAAAAAGTTGGAACCGTTAAAATTCCACTATTTGATAAAGAAAATTATATCATGTGGAAAAAGAAGATGCTCTTGTTTTTACAAGTTGCAAATACCAAATATCTGAACTTGTTAAACAAGGGTCCAAAAACTCCAATGGTTATTGAACCAGAGGTGATAGTAGATGATGTTGTGATTACCAAATCTAGAACCTATCCAAAAGAGCCTGAGGATTTTTCTCCTACTGAAAAAGAAGAAGCCTCCTTGGATGCTAGCCTTCAGTTAATTTTAGTTGATTCCCTCGATCCCTTGATGAACAGACATGTGATGAACTGTAAAAATTCCAAATACATCTGGGAAACTATTGAGGTGATTAATGAAGGTACAGAGGAAGTTAGGGAGAACAAGTTGGAGATCCTAACCTCTGAGTATGAACATTTTAAATCCAATCCAGGATAAGGAAATACTGAAGTGTTTGAGAGGTACAATGCATTGATCAACAACCTGAACATAAATGGAAAATATTATTCAATCAGGGAGGTCAACAAAAAGTTCCTTTTAACACTGCCAACTCATCTTGAACATAGAATCACTGCCATAAGAAAAGCTAGAGATCTGAGTGAGATTTCTTTGGATAAACTCTATGGTGTGTTAAAAACCTATGAGTTGGAGCAGATTCAGCAGATGGAAGTCTACGGGAGAGATAGAATGGTCAGCACATCTACTGCTCTTGTAGCTGAAGGTCAACAACAACAACAATCTCAACAGTCGGAGAGAATGGTACAGTTTTCCAAGGCTGAGGAAAATGTGTTAGTAGCAGAATATGATCCTCCTACTACAAATCAATCCAGTGATGATTTTTATTCCTTGAAAGAGCTGGAGCAATTGGAAGATGAGTCAATGGCCCAAATTGTCAAGAGATTCTCCAATGTCAGATTCAAGAGAAATCCCAAGTTCAAGTACAAGTCTAACTACACCAGATTCCAGACAGGTGGATCTTCATCCTCTAACACCAGTAGTGGTGGATACAAAACAGGGATGGTTGATCGGAGCACCATTAGATGCTATAACTGCAATGAGTTGGGACACTTTGCCACAGAATGCAGGAAGCCAAAGCAAGTAAGGAAGAACTCTTATGATTCAAATCAGAAGAGTAACTCTGAAAGGGCTTACCTGGTAAGGGGAAGAAGCTGGGATGATACTGATAGTGAAGATGAAGAAGATGAGAATCTTACTCTTATGGCTATTGATGGAAAAGCTTCATCGTCAAGAAAAGAGGTAAAATTTACTAATGCTGAATTAGTTTATCATCTAGGAGGTTCCTTAGATTGTGCTCATCGTGATAATGAACTGTTAAGTCAGCAGATCAAAGACCTTGAGAAAGAGGTCAATGAATTAAGACTTGTGCACATTAATCAAGACAAGTTAAAAGAACAAGTTTCTTTTCTTGAGAATAGAGTTAACTGTTATAGACAACTCGAAACTATTCTCAAAGACAAGATCACCGATCTTGAGACTAAGGTTAGAGCCTACTTCAATTCTTGTTCGAAGGCTAAAGAGTTCTACAGTAAGCAAGCTGTTAATCAAACATCTGGAATAGGTTATGATTACAATGCTGCTATTGGAGAATTAGGCATAAACTCCCCTCCTCATGTATGTGCTAAAGGTAGTGAAGTACCACATGTGCTTAAGGGTGTTGATAAACCCCTCTATAAAGCATCAATTGCTGAACCATTTGATGTGACCTCCTCTATTATTCAAGAAGAAATACGTGCTAAAGATCATGCTAATGAGAAGGTTATTTTCAAGCCAAGTGTGTCGAAAGTTCCAGTCAAAGTTGTGAAAGCAACTGAGACTAACTCAGACACACATGAGTTGGATAACAAAACTGCCATGTCTACCATGCATATTTTTCCTGCTGTTAATCCCTCTCATAAAGCATGTAGTGTTGCTAATTGTATGTGTTGTGCTTGTAATTTGATGTATGCTTATTTTAATGGTAAGCATGTTTCTAGTGATAAGACTACTCCTCGTCAATATGTAAATAATAAGAAGCATGATAAGTCTAATACTGCTAGTCCTTCGAAGGCTAGAAAGGAGATATTTGTGCCTAAGCCTAAACAGAAATTTGTTAAGGCTGTTTATAAGGTCAAATGTTCAGTCATTGAGAAAGTTGAGACCATTAAAATTAAAAATGTTGTTTTTCCTGATAAAGGACAATTCTACAAGTATGCCGGGCCCAACCAAGTTTGGGTTCCGAAGAAGGTCTAATCCATTTGTAGTGCAGGGCATTAAACAGGTGGAACCGGTAGTGTGGATTCTTGACAGTGGATCATCAAGACATAAGACCGGAGATAGAGCCCTGCTATCAAATATGGTTGAGAAAGCTGGCCCACTGGTTACCTTTGGAGATAACAACAAAGGTTTAACTGAGGGATATGGCTGTTTGCAAGTTGGAAATGTTATCATTGAAAATGTGTATATTGTGCTAGGTTATTATCAGGAAGCGGTATCTAACATATAGGACCAGTGACGAGACTTGAGAATATTACGACATATCAGGCACCTGATGCATATTACACTTGGAATTGGACTCTAGTAAGATGTGTACAAGTGTACTCCTGGTTGGTGAGTCAAAAGAGGAAGTCAATGCACCACAGTTCATGGACTTTGCAGTTGCTGATCTATTGGACTATGCAATCTCTTCTTCACAATCTCACTTCAGGTTAGTATGAACCAGTGCACTACTCAAGCAATCATCAAGAACATGGTATGACACTCTAACTGAAGTTATAGTTTAATATGAACTAGTAGAGTCGTCATATTAATAACTCTCTTATTACTAGGCATAAACATATTGTTTTATATGTGCAGTGAGTTTTAGGAGAAAATCAAACTTCTTTCGTCATTAGTGATTTCTTATTTCATTAAAATGTTTTGAAATCACTAGTGTACATCATTTCTCTCAAACGATTAAATCTATAATTTTCATTCCTCAAAGATCTTAAGTACATTTTATCTCTATATTGCTATATGTTCTGTGATACAGGTTCAGTCTCCAATGGCTTTCTTTCATTGACAATCATGAGGTTGACAACCCATAACTTCTATCCCAGATTGTAAAGACAAACACAGAAACAGAACCAACCAACAGTCTCTTACCACTAAATAAAGTATGAATGAGCGTGAGGGAGATAGTGTCGTAGTGCACCACATAAGGAAGGTTCTGAAGTCAACTCAGCAGCTCTGTCTCCTACAAAGATGAGTAGTATTTAAACCGAGACAACTGCTAGCTCCCATACATCTTCTCAAAAAGATGTAATGGCTGAAAAGGCACAAAAATAGTTACTAGATTCATCCTCTCAACAGGGTGCATCTATTGAAATTTGCCTGTCGGCCAGGGTATCTGATGTAGTGTCACCACTTCAAACATAAACAATTCTTGATGCACAAGGAAAGGTTACACACACAAAGGATGAGTTGACAGAAACAAGAGTTTCGACCATTTTAAGGTCAGATTCGATTGTTCAAGGTTCTTTAATGGACCAATTGCCTTTACAGGTGTTAGGAGAGGATACTGATCCAAAAGCCATATGTCAGTGGTCAGTGTCTACCTCCCTAGGCTTAAATCCCCTGGATGCATCTGCGGATAGTAGATCTGACATAAATGCAGATCGGAAACTTGTTGACAATGATTTAGATATTACCTGATGAGTCACAAGGAAATGTCTTCACAAACATTAGAAGGGAACTTTGATCTTTATGCTAAATTTGTTGGATCATTGTTTACCTTACCAGAATTCAAATTTGGAACCCTAAAAGGGAAACTAGCAACTTGTAGATTATGACTCAGATTCATCTGATGAGTTTAACAAGGATGGGGATTTATGAACTCCCATTGCACCACCTGTGACCTCCTTAAGGATGGCTAAGGTGATTTTCCTTGCAGGTACAGCTGAATTTTGGAGCTATGAGAGGAGTGATACACTTGTGAGAATGAGTGTAAACACGAGTGGAGAGAAGAGTGAAAAACATGTGAGGTACACTAAACAGAATCATACACTCACAGTGAGGAAGAAAGAGAAACTACTTGGTATTTCTTTTCCAACCAAGTGAAATATGAGAACTCCTTCAGACAACGGCATACATTCCTTCTCTAAGGGGGAGATAAAAGCTTAAGTAATAGTTTGGAGGATTCCTCAACTAAGGGGGAGAAAAGCAGGAAGGAAGAAAAAGATCCTACACATGTACACTACACCACACCATTGTTGTTTTTAACTACGGATCCTATTGTACGGGAGAGGTGGTAAACACAAGGTGATTTCCTAGTAAGGGAAGAAGCTGTTTTCCAAAAGGGGAGTACCATTGGTTTTTATCTGCGGATCCTATTGTACGGTAGATGTGGTAAACGAAGGTGATCTTCTTTAATCAGTTGATTCTCATAGGGGAGAAGCAAGAGAGATAAGCGCTTCTCAACAAGAAATGTGGTTGTACAAAAAAAGATGAAACTACTTGAAGATATGTTCAGTCAAGAGGAACATCTATTTGGAATCTAGAAAATGTTAAATGTTATCGAGAACTATTCTGCTATTTACTTTGCATTTCTGTTTATATCTTTTTCTTATCTGTTAGTTGAGTTATCCTCTATGTATTTGTTTTTATTTTCTAACAAATAAATAGGGGGAGATTGTAAGGCATATGTCATAGCCTATTTGTTTATTTGAGGATTTAAGTCAACTCAAATAAGAATGTAATAAGTAAATAGTGAATCTACCGTCAAAGAGATCTCACAAAGTAACATCTGTCAAAGGATTCAGAAACAAGGTTCATCTACAGACTTGAGTAATTACTTCACTGGAAGAAGTTCAAGAAATTGATCAAGCCTCAGTGATACAAATCAAGATTGGGGATGTAATCAAGTGATAGAGATCTCGTCAGGGTATCAGAGAATTACAAGGATTTAATCTGAAGAAAATCAAGTATCAAAGTCAAGATATGAAGAAACGTCACGGAAGTTAGTCACTCATGAACCAGACAGTACATCGAGTGTCAATATTGAAGTGGTGGAATTGATTCATAATTTTCAGTGATTTTCAGAAGATTCTCAAAAGAATGGTTGCTGCTCAAGATTAGTATTAATTCTCTATTAATTAATTAAGTCATATGATTTAATTAAGAAAATAAATTATATCTGCAAAGATTAATATATTGATTAATTGATTTAATTGATTAATTAATTCTGAATTAATATTAAGAATTTTAAGAATTTTAATTGGATTAAAATCAGTTTTAATTCAGCAAGACAATTGAAATTGAACTAGCATGACAATCTGGATTGTCATACCGATTGTCATGCCAAGTCATTTCAATTGTCTCACCGAAAGTTCTACTGGAAGGAGATAGTCTTGCTAGTTCAGTTTGATAGTCTTGCTAGTTCAACAGATAGTCTTGCCGAAAGTCATATTAGCTTAAACTGATTGGCATACCGAAAGTTCTACTGGTTCAGCAAATTTTCTTGCTAGTTCAACCGATTATCATTCCAGTTCAAGTGATTCTGTTGATTGAATTATAAAGACAGAAGCAGCAACAGACATTCAAGACTAAGATACAAAACACACTTATTCAAGAACAAAAGAAAAGAAGCAGAAGCAATATTTCATCTTTTCATCTGCATATTTCAAGATCACAATTTCTAGTTTTAAAGTTAAATCCAAACAACTAGAAATCATTCTCTTGTTCTTGTGTAACTATCTAGCAGATCAAAATCCCTAGAACTTAATCTCAAATTGCGTTTAGCATTTGAATCTTTTTATTGCAAAAATAGAAAAAGTTCATGTCGAATTTATTCTAGATTTGTGATAATCAATTTGAGATTAATCCCTTGTAATCGATTCCGTTGTCGTAACACCTTTCAAGTTTAATAATATTTTTATTTAACTTGAATTTTGTTTCAATTTTTTATTCCGCACTAAATTCGATTATTCGGTATTGTTTATATTCAACCCTCCCTTCTACAAACACATTGGGACCTAACATCTTCTTTTGACTTTGTTGAGAAGAACCCAAATCTCTGATAAAGAATGATTCTCAAACAGATAAAGTGATACCTTGAAAGATCCTTCACTCTGACAATATACAAATATGCTCATTTCATTTAGAGATCTGTCAAAAGCAGCTGAGATCCTTGAGATTTCAGTCTTGATAGCATTCATGTACACGTCATTGTTTGGATTAGAAATTTCCAGCCTGTCGAGAAGATGTAGAAACTCCCTATCATTGTTTGTACTCAGTTGAGGTATATCAATAACTCTTCTTGCTTCATCCCATTTTTCACCAATCTTCAGTTTGACATCTCTTTTTCTTTCTTTAGCTTTAATGTCATGAAGACGTTGCTTTTCAAGAGTTTCTATTCTTTGGATGTCTTTCCTCATGTCAATGATCTGAGATATCTTTTTAAGTTCAGCTTCTTTTCTCTTCAACTCTGACTGCTGCTGCCGGAACTCTTTCTCAAAAATAGGATCCACTGGTGCTTCCTCTTCCCAGTCTTCAAAATTACTTTCTCCTCAGCTTTAAAGAAACCATCTTTATCTTCCAAGACTGGTTCAGTGGGAACGTCAAAAATATCAAAGTCATCTTGTTCTCCACTATAGTACACGTCATCAGCCTTCCTTGTCTTTCCAGCAGAAGAATCTTTTTTTTACCCTTTTCACTTCTCCCTTGCTTCTCCCCCTTAGTTGAGGAATCCTCTACAGATTTTCCTTTAGGCCCTCCATGACCTCTATTACCTCTAGAGCCTGAGCCTCCACCAGACGGCCCTTCAAAAAAAGTCCTTTGTTCTTCATTAGGGCAGTGAGAATTTTTTATCATGAAATACAAGTGCTTCATCCCTTCATTGAGATGTTCCATGCCCTTTTCTATCTTCACGAATCTGGAAGAGTCCAGTGAATGATTCATTTCAACCAGGTCTTCAAGAGAATTCATTCTAGTATGGAGAGAGCATAAGTTTGCAATATCGTCGGCTGATAAAGTTGGAGATTCCTGAATGGAATTAAGCTTTGGTATCACAATGGTCTTCAAATCTGAGATATCATTCCTAATTAATGCCAGCTGATTGTTGACAGAGGTGGAAGAAGAAGACCGTTCAACCACTTGTGCTTTGAATGTTTGAGCCTTGGCCTGACTTTTAGCAAGTTGTTCTTTCAGAGCACCAATTTGAGCTAACAGATTTTCAGTGTTTGTGTCTGTGTGTGCGCTCACCTGAATATCTCTCATGTTTGGTTCGCTCAACTCACGTGCTTGTGTTTCTCTCAATATAAGTGCTCGTGAGGAGCCATCCTGTAGCTGGTCTTCTGTACTTGCAATTGAAATCACCCTAGCCTCTTTAAGAGAGGTCAGTGGTGGTGCAATGGGAATTCGCGAGTCCCGATCCTCAGTCAAATCTATCTTTTCATGTGAAATAGATGTCTGAATTGCTTCAGGGATAGATTGACCGAGTTGCCCTCCACTTTCTCCAGATAAATCTGCTAGTGGAGAATCCCGTGAGGGAGCCAGAGGTGTTGGATCTAGGAGGGGAGAAGATGACTCTATTAGAGGTGGCCGAGAGTCAGATTTTCCCTTTGAAGCATGTGACTGCTCTTCTGCCGTAACTATGGCAAGCACTGTAACCGACTCAATGTGCACTCCTCTCTCTGTGTCCTGAGCATCATCTATTGGTATGTATGCTTCCATTGTGAGTAATGGAAGTGTGCTTGACTCAGTACAAGATGCCATGTCCCTATGGCGAATTTTAATAGATTCATCCTGTTGAGAGAATGTCTCTAGTAACTATTCATTGGCCATTTCAAAGTCCATGTCCTGTTGGGAGGACAAGGATGGGCTTTCAGATGCCTCAGTAATTGTTCTTCTTTTCTTGGGAGGAGGCAGAGCTGAGGTTTCATTCATATCCAACAACACACTACTTCCTACTAACCTTCTCAGTAACATTTTTGACAGTGGGGGAGAGTTTGAGACAGGTTGTGACTCTGTGTTTGGTTCTATGACCTGGGATTGAAGCTGCGGTTCTACAACTTCATGGACAGCCCTATCAACCACTGGGGGTCTTTCAACAGAAGTAGGAATAGTTTGAGAGTGAGGAATTATTACCTGCAGTGGAAGAGCATCAGATGTTTGTGCCTGGGTGGCTTGAACCATTGGAGGTTAAGGTTGCTGTTCATGACGGGGAAGATTGAAAATTGGTAAAGGAATGAAAGTGACCATGAAAGCAGATACAAGTACTGGAACTTGCATTAATTTGAAGGTAGTGTCTTGGCGTGTGTAGATCTTTTTGCTTACTGGAGGGGGTTCAGCTACTGATGATTTAGCAAACAGAGCCTTAAGCTCAAGTGTGAGAAGACGTTCTGCTATAAGCATAAGAAAACGAGCGTAGTAGCACGAAACCCTACGATTCATAGAATGATCACGCAAAGATGTAGTGAGACATCTCAGAAGAATGGGTAAAAGTAGTTTGGCAAAATTGATCCTTTGATTGAAAACAACCGCAAGACCAATATACTGCAGAGTGGAAGTAATGTTGTGAAAGTTGGATTTAGTGCAGTTGGCAAACACTTTGGAAAGTGTATCAAATAAAATATCCCATTCAGAAACCAAATTGGATTTAGACAGCTTGGTTAAATTAATCACCCCCTGATAGTGAATGGCATGGAAAAAGTTTGAAATCTCATTTTCAGAGGGTAAATCACAGAAATTGTCCATTGGAAAATTTAACGCTCGATTGATGACTGTTTCATCAACTACATACTGTGTGTTTGCCACGGTGAATGAAAAAGATTTAGAATCATCGGCCACAGTAGAGGTTGTGCAAATCAGTCTAAGCAGATCAACATTTAATAGTACATTTGATTTAATAGCAGAGCTAACAATCGAATGGTCATTTAAAAATCTAATCCACGGCTTAAATTTTTCCATATCACACTTTTCTGGATTAAAATAACCAACATGATTATACGAGACAATTTGGAAATTGAGAGCCATAAATATATAATAAAACACACACTTTCAGAATTTTAAGAATTAAATTAAGAAAATTTGAATTAAAAAAAATATTAATAATTCAAATTAATTCAATTATATCCGAAAAATTTAGAAAGACATGTATCTCGTTAATGTTCTTAACTCGCAAAATCAGATTTGCAAACTCACAAGACACAAAACCAAATTGAAATACAAAAAAACTGATTTGAGAAAGAAAAAAATGAAGTGAAATAGTTAAAAAAAATTGGCAGCACTCCTCCCTGTATGTATACACACGTATATGTATATATAACAGTTAAGTGTGTTGAGTAAAAACTCGAGCAAGAATAATGGTGACTGCGATGGTGGTTTTGATCGGAAGGAAAAAAAACAAAAGGAGAGAGTACGTGGCGGTTTATATAGAGATTAGGTTAAAATAAACTGAGAAGAAAAAAACAGAAATCAATTATAAGTACTACAACTGGTATGACAATCCTGGATTGTCATACCGATTGTCATACCAGGCAAACGATTAGAATATTTAAAAGAAAATAAAAATAACTGGTATGACAATCTGGTAGTCATACCGATTGTCATACCAGTATAAAGTAACATGAATTTTAACCGAATAAACTAGAAAGACAATCGATAGTCATACCGATTGTCATTATAGTACAAAATAATATATATATATATATATATATATATATATATATATAATATAAGTTTTATAACTGGCAAGACTATTGATAGTCATACCGATTGTCTTGCCAGTATAAAACTATACTGAAAATTTAAATTAAACACATATAAACTGGAATGACTTTCAGCAAGACAATTTCAATAGTCTTGCCGATTGTCATTGCAGTTATAAAACAAATTAAATAGAATTTACACGTACAGAATATATTTACAAAATTAAAATATTCAGAAATAATTATATTTTATTCCAAAAACAGATTTCTGTTGAATTTTAGCAAATAAAATTCATAGAAAAATATTTTTAGAGAAAATAAAATATTCTGAGATATTAAAATTAACAAGTTGAATAAATAAATTAGATAAGATAATAACAATTACATAGAATTAAGCAAGAAATATGGTAAATATGATAAAATAAATTTGCAAATGAATTTTTCATTCATGAAAAATTCATTTGTAAATTCATTCAAGAACAGATCTCAGATATTAACTAGCTTAATCACTAAAGTTATTCAACATACCCAATTTACCAACTAATCTAGTAAATGTGGATTCATCAAGTGGTTTAGTGAAAATATCTGCTATTTGTTCTTCTGTTGGAACAAAAAATAGTTCAACAGTACCATTCATGACGTGCTCTCTAATAAAATGATACCTGATGTCAATGTGCTTGGTCCTTGTGTGCTGCACAGGGTTGTTGGTGATGGTTATTGCACTTGTATTGTCACATAGAATAGGGATTTTGTTCAATACAGAGCCATAGTCACGTAGCTGATTCCTAATTCACAAGATCTGAGCACAACAGCTTCTAGCAGCAATATATTCAGCATCGGCCGTTGAATTGGAAACAGTTTGCTGTTTCTTGCTGTACCATGAGACTAGTCTGCTACCTAGGAATTGACAACTCCCTGAGGTGCTTTTCCTATCAACAACACTTCCTGTGTAATCTGAATCCGTATATCCAACAAGGTTAAAACCAGATTCTTTAGGGTACCAAATACCTAGATTTGGTGTTCCCTTAAGATATCTCAAGATTCGTTTAACAGCAACGAGATGAATATCTCTAGGATCCGCTTGGAACCTTGCACATAAGCATACATAATATCTGGTCTACTTGCAGTAAGATAGAGTAACGAGCCAATCATACCTCTATAGCTTGTGACATCTACCTTAATGGAGTTTTTACATGGTCCAAGCTTGACAGCTGTAGTTGACGGAGTCCTTGCTGATGCAGAATCCTCTAGATTGTACTTTTTGAGGAGTTCCTTGAGATACTTGGATTGACAAATAAAAGTTCCATCTAACCTTTGATTTACTTGTAATCCAAGAAAGAACTTCAGCTCTCCCATCATGCTCATTTCAAATTTGTTGTGCATTAACTTAGCAAATCTCTTACAGAGATTATAATTAGTAGACCCATATATTATATCATCCACATAGACTTGGAATAATATAGTATCATTCTTATGCTTTTTAGAAAAGAGAGTTTTGTCTATGACACCTCTAATAAAGCTATTTTCAATAAGAAATTCAGAGAGAGTGTCATACCATTTTCTGGGAGACTGTTTGAGACCATAGATAGCCTTGAAAAGAAAGTAGACAAAATCCAAATGATCTGGATCTTCAAAACCAGGAGGTTGCTCTATATACACCTCATCATCCAGCTTTCCATTCAGAAAGGCACTCTTGACATCCATTTGATAAACTTTAAAGTTCGAGAATGCTGCGAATGCCAGAAATATCCTGATGGCCTCTAGTCTAGCCACTGGAGTATAGGTTTTATCATAATCAATGCCTTTAGCTTGAGAATACCCTTTAGCTACCAGTCTTGCTTTGTTTCTTATAACCACACCATTTTCATCTAGTTTATTCCTGAATACCCACCGAGTACCAACAACTTTCTTGTGTGTAGGTCTAGGTACCAGTTTCCAGACTTGTTGATGTTCAAACTGATTGAGTTCATCTTGCATAGAAATTACCCAATCTGGATCAGTCAGTGCTTCTTCAATCTTCTTAGGTTCCATCTCAGAAAGAAATCCTGAGAATAAACATTTATTTTGAGTAGCACGTCTAGTTCTGACTCCAACATCTGGATCACCAATAATCAACTCAAAAGGATGAGCTTTATACCAGACAGTCTGTCTTGGAAGATTTGATCTTGATGATTCGCCTTGAAATACATTGGGATGTTGTGTCCTACTAGTTGATCCTTCAGCATATCCCCCTGAGTTGTTGCCAGGTTGACTTGATGATTCTTCGTCAGGAGCAGTGGTATCTCCATTATTGCCAATGTTTCCATCACCATTACCTTGAGTATCATCATGATTAACAGGTTCTTCACCAGCTACAACCTCAGGTTCTTGATCATGTTCTGATTCTGAATCTGACATATCATCAAACTTCAGTTTCTCGGAAGGATCTTCAGTTTGGATACTAGGGAGTTTAGTGTCATCAAATGTAACATTGATACTTTCAATTACTTTGTGTTGATCAATGATATACACCCTGTATGATCTTCTTCCATATCCAACAAAAATACCCTCATATGCCTTTACCTCGAATATACCATGATGATCATCTCCATCCTTGAGCATGAATCATCTGGCACCAAATACATGAAAGTATTTTGTGACGACTGAGAATTTTGCGATGTAATTAAGTGAATAAAGTATGTGTTATGTGATGTGATTATAATTATGTGACTAAGTGATGATTATTTGTCTTATCTGTATACTAGAGTTTAGGAGTGTGGATAAAAAACGTTCCAATTTAAAGAGTCAGCTTAAAAGATAATCTGTGATGTCAGGCCGTCAGGTAGAACGGAACCCGCCCTAATATGGAGTTAAAGAATATAAAATGTGAATTATGTGTGATTGAATGAAATGAATGAGTAAATAAAGTATTTCGTCCTAAGTGACGTGTTGATTGGCAAAGATGTTGAGAAGCGTAATCGAAACGCTGAGCGTCGGGCCGTCAGGCTGAACGTGACCCGATACGCGTAAAAGAGGATAAAAATTAAAGAGGGATAGATTCTATGATCAGACCTGAGTCGTTATGTGACTGTATATGTGTGATTGCTTGACTGAGTGCATGACTATGTGTTATGTGTCAATTTTGTAAATTTTAAAGGAATTACGTGATTTAAATAAAGGTTTAATTAACCTTCGCACATTTTTATAAAATCATTCGAGTAAGATAAAACATGGGATTTGTTTTGTTATCTTCGTAGTGGTCCTAGAGACTTTTTAAAAATGATGAGTGAATTTGATAGTTGATCTTTGCATTTTTAAATTGATTTTATGTGAAAAATGTATTTATTAAAGCAAGTTTGCGAAATTCATATAAAATCAACCGTTCGCTCAAATTCTTATTATGAGTAATGGATAAAAACTAATTTTGAGACCTACGTGTTAAAATTGTCATTTTCGATAATTCTCGACTTTCCGAGAGAGATATATTTTATATTTGAATTTTGTTACATTTGAGTAAAAAGAGAAAGAATGTGTGAGCAAAAAAGGAATTAATAGATTACCATTTTGCCCTTGCTTTGGTGGAGTATAAAATCACCCCTCCCTTCCCCATTTTATTTTTCTTTCCCGTGCACTCACTATTTCCTCTCTTCTCTTTTCTTTTCTTTCCTCTCTCTCTCTCGAACACTCTCTCTCACTCTCTCTCGCCTCCCTCATCTCTCACCTCTCTCACTTGCATGCAACCATCAAAACATACTCAAACACAAAGATATTGCTACCTTTAGTTGTTATTTTCGGTATACACTTCGATTCCTATTTGCATGTAAGTAATTATAAAAGTTTTGTTGGTTAATCACTATGGTAGTGTTCAAGAAAAACCATTTCTTGATGCATAACCATGAGAGTGAATTCAAGCATGTTTGGAGGTCGTAAACTCGAGAAGAGACCTGTTATGGGCTCTCTCAAGTTCGGCCTCCACCGGCCATGATCCAAAGGAGAGCCGGTGGATTTTCCATGGTGTGATCATTTGATTTTAGCTTTGCATGTTATGATTTCTTGAAGATTTGAAAATGGGTTTTTGTTTCTTTGATGAAAATCGAGTGTGTGCTTGATAAAATGATTCCATTGATTGTGTTAGGAAGTAAATGAATGTGTGCAAATGATTGTTGCTTAGAAAATCAAAAATTAAGGTTTGCATGTGGATTTTTGCTTCGGCTTTTTGCTAATTAAGAAGAGGAATTTGATTTTTGTGAGATAATCTTGGTAAATACTAAGTTTATATGGCATAAAAGTGATTGCATATTAGTTTTAAAGAAGATCAAGATATGCATGTCATTGATTTTCCCTTGAGATGTAAATTTGAGTTTTTTCCGAATGGGAATTTAGTTAAAAAGGGGTTAATTTGATGAATAAGTGGATGCATGTTGTCATTGAGGTGAAATTCGATTGTGTTAAGGAATTTAGTTGGTTCACTTGATGAAAATGAAGTGTTTGATATAATGATGAGTTGAGATTAAATTGCATGCAAGCATGTATGTATGATTTGGTTCGAATTATTGTTGATAAAATGAGATGTTAGTTTAATTGTTGGATTATGCTATGATTAAGGATGCATGGTGTAATTTTGAGAAATTTGATTGTATATATATATAATTATGGTTTGAATTTTTATGATTAAAAGAAAGGGGAATGATTCTTTAATGGTTTTTGAATGAGTTATGTGGTTATATGATTTAAAGTACGTATTTGATTGATTTTGTGTGATAAGGCCGAATAGGCCATAGGGATTAAGAGTCAAAAACTTGATTTTGATGATCACAAGGATGATTGAAAGTGTATAAATGAATATCTATGAATTTGTTTGTTTAATTGTAGTATGTGGTTCGAATTAAGGAACAAAGGAAAAAGGGAACTAAGTTGAATGATTTTAAAAGATATAAGTGATAGTTATGGACGTAAATGTTTGGTTACGAATAAATCTTGTACTCGTACGAGTTATATTAGTGTGATTTGAGAAATAGCCAAGGTTAAGTGAGTACGCTTTGATTGTTAGGTATATAAGGGTATAAAAGCTACGAGAAAGGGATATGCTATATGCTATGTGCTATGTGCTTATATGTATTATCTATATTCGTATACTCGAGTCAAAGATATAATCGAGTTATTATTTAGAGTGATCATTCCGGAAACGAGAGTTGAGAATCTGATTAAGATTTTGGTTTTATTGTAGATTCAGAGCGTGAGGGCATTCAGGCTAGGAAAGGAAAGGATTTACTAGGTAGCAGTAGTTCAACCTTCAGGAAAGCAAATTCAGGCAAGTAACTCTGATTACTTGTGTAAATGGTTATAAAGAGAATGTTGTTCATACCATGTAGAGTATTGAATTTTTTAAGTATGAAACCCGTGTTTTATGAAACCCTGATATTGATTTGAAATACCCTTGTTCTTGATAACCTGTTATTGATAAGCCTATTGATTTCACCCTTTGATAATCTATCTTTTCTGTTCAAGTTACCTATTAAGCCATGAATTATATTGAACCTTTTAATTATCTTTGTTAACCCTATTTAATGATATCCTGTTTCTCTTGATCACCCTATTGATCCCTAAATCGATGATGATCCTTCTAATTTAGTGCTTTGTTATCCTTGATACAGAATTCTTATGAATTGTTCCTTGCGTATCTTTGAATCACTCCCTGAACTTTATTTCCTTAAAATCTGAATTAAGAATGAGTTTTGACTTGAAAAAGTCCGAATGATTTCAAATGCTTGGTAATGATAAAATGAATTTTAGAAAACCTAATTGTTTTTCCAACTCAAGGTTTTCCAAATGAATTTCTGATGGATTGGATTGGGATGTAAGAGGCTAGTGGGACTAGTCCAGTCATGGTAAGAGGCTAGCGGGGCTAGTCCAACTTAAGGCTGAAATTATGCTGAATGGTACCTTAAAGACCATAATGGAGGTCGATACAGGCTGATCACCCGTATATAATGAAATTGAAAGATAAAGTGATCCAATCAAGGGTTCTAATTGATTATTTAAAAGGGAACTGAAACTTTTGTTCAGTAAATTGATTTTGAAAATGAAAATGGTTTATATTGCCTTGAAAAGAGTTGATTATGTTATTGTGGAGCTTAAAGCTCGAGAACCCTGATTCTTGAAATTGTTGATTATATGATTGATTCTATATCTTGAAATATTGTTGCTTTCCCCTATCAAAAGATCTATTTTGATCCTGCAACGATTTGTGATGAATGTCGGCTTTCGTCCTGCTTTGAGCCTTGTTCCTTGAAAGCCCCATACTATTCTTCAGAAACCTTTCCTTAACCCAAAAAGATAGAAATCTGCCACCTAGATTAAATAAAGGAGAATGCCCTAGTTTGTTATAGCATATTGTGATTTGATATTGTAGAACTGTTATATAGTTACTTGCTGAGTTTTATACGTATTTGTTTTGTCTTAATCTAACCATGGCAGTTAAGCAAGAAGATGGCCAGGCTTAGGCGCACTGCTCGTAAGAGCGTACCTGGTGGTCCCTACCGTGTTGAGGGCTTCCGGTTGCCAGAGCAGGTAGTGGTAATCATGAGTGAGCTCGCGCCTAGAAAGAAGTGTATAAAGATACAATGGGTTATCTGTCGGTTCCCAGCCGGAATCGATGTTGGTTATCTAATAATATTTTGGGTTTGTAAGTTATATTTTATGATTGGTAGTTGTGACCTTGTCTCATACTTTATCCTGTTGATCCTGTTAGTAGATAATCGGGGTTTATGCATATTTAATTATTAGATTAGAGGTGTGTGAGTCCTCATTTCCTAACCCCGAGATTGAGGGCGTCACAAGTTGGTATCAGAGCTACAGGATCTAGTCCCTGAGACAAGTTAGGATGTAAAAAGGGGTATTTTGGGAATATATCTATATCGCGAGAGAGTTCGACTCATATAGAGTTGAGTTAGACTATTAGGTATAGTCTAAGGAAAGTGTTTATTGGTAAAGCGGAAACTAGAGTTAGGGTGTGAGTTAGCTGGAAGCTTTATTTAACCCTAACATTGTTTCTTGGTTGCTATTTTGTGTTTTCTCTCAGGATCCTAGTAGTGGTAGTGACACAGACTCAGAGATTAGTTTGACTGGTACGCCTATGGACCCCGTTTCACCCTCTCCAGAGGAGCCTGTGTATGTTAGTTCAGACCCAGAGGAGGACCCTTCTGAGAGTAGTGAGATTCCCATGCAGATTTCACCCTTGAAGCCTGATTCAGAGACCCCTACCCCTGAGCCAGAGTCCGAGATGCCTAAGACTGTTCTTGTCAGTGTTGGTGGCAAGTTAGCCCAGGACCGAGACTTTGTGTACTCCTGCATTCCTGAGTTGGGAGCTTTGGTAGATAGGTTGATTCGGGATTCTAGGCAGAGGACTTCAGTGGTGATGGAGGAGTGGAGAGCTAAGATTCAGTTGGTGGAGCAGGTTGCCAGGAGGAGATTGGAAGAGGGACCATCCACTAGTGATGTTGATGCTGAGGCCCGGAGGCTGTATAAGATCATTCGCTGGATGTTGGTTGTGTTGAGAGAGATTCTAGATGATTAGACGAGATTGTTAGTTGAGCCCATAGATTGTTGTTGTTTTTCAGCGCCGATAGGCTTTGGGATACTTGGTCAGATGCCGGGATCCCTTTTTCATTTATCTAGTTGTATTTCAGACCAGTGTAGTAGTAGTAGTAGTTGGAAGTTAGGGGTAGATAGGGGGATGTTTTCCAGTTTTTCCTCTATTTAACCCTGCTATTTATTGTACCTTGTTTTAGAACCTTAATATCCAGAATATTCTCTATGTACCCTTTGATTAAATAATTCTATTGTCATTGTTTTCCATTGTGCACCTTGATTATCTTATAAACTGTTCTCAATGCCATGCTTTAATACAACCATGTTTTCGTACAACCATGTTTTAAAGTTCATAAAACCCTATTCCGTGCCATGGTAAAACAACACTGATATGAGAATTATGTAGTAATAAGGATTGCATGTGCAAATTGGGTAAAACTTAAAACCCACAAAAGAGATTTCATAGAAATTGATGTTATATATACATGACATGCTATCGTATTGCTAAATAATTGCTCAATCAGGTTTGTAAGAAATGGCCAACTCACCAGATCACCAAGAAGAAGAAATTCCCACCCAAGACCCAGAAATAAACCCAGAAACCACTATAATGAGCAGACTTGCTCAGCTTTTGCAACAACCTGTGGCCCCTAAAGTTGGAAATTTCAAGCACTTTCAATCTGTTCATCCCCCAGAGTTCTTAGATTTGCCAGACCCGATTAAAGCTCAGTCATGGTTAAGAGAGATGGAAAAAGCCTTTGAGTTAGCAGAAGTTAAGGATGATAAGAAAGTTCAGTACGCAAGTTATTATTTAAAAGATGAAGCAAGTTTCTGGTGGGAGTCTTCTAAGGCGTTGTTGGAAGGCAAAGACTTATCTTGGGAGAAGTTTACCGAGATATTTCTGGAAAAGTATTTGCCAAGCTATATGCAAGATCAATTGGAGATGAAATTTCTGGATCTTAGGCAGGAAGAAATGTCAGTAGCAGAATATGAAGTGAAGTTTTTAGAATTGTCAAGGTTCGTACATGAGTACGTGAATACGGAAGCGAAGAAGGCTAAAAGGTTCCAGCAGGGACTCAAGCCGTGGATTAGAAGTC
Organism: Apium graveolens; assembly: GCF_009905375.1. Lineage (NCBI taxonomy): Eukaryota > Viridiplantae > Streptophyta > Magnoliopsida > Apiales > Apiaceae > Apium > Apium graveolens. The sequence continues at coordinate 265,677,124 of NC_133651.1, forward strand.
AAATAGCAATGTTGGAGATTAAGAACTATGCTACATTGGTTCAGAAAGCAATGATAGTGGAAGGTGAGCGGGAAGCTGCTCGAAGAGAAAATGAAGGAAGAAAGAGGAAGTTTGAAAGCTCTGAGCAAGAGCAAGGAAGCTCAAAGTTCAGAGGGAAGTTTGGGAAGAATGGTGGAGGTCAGAACCAAAAGTTTCAGAAGTTTAGACCCGGGAATGGAGCTCAGAAGAACCGTTTCTAGAAAGATGGACAACCGGGGAAAGATAGCAGACCTCAGATGCAAGAATGCAGGAACTGTGGAAAGAGACACCCGGGGAGGTGTAATAAGCTGGATATAACGTGTTATAAGTGCAACGAGAAGGGGCATTATTCTTCAGAATGTCCAAGTGGAGTAAGGAAGCCTGATTTAGCTTGTTTCAAGTGTGGCAAAGTGGGCCATATGGCCAGGAATTGTAAGGAGCCTGTGCAGAAGGTTAATGTTCTCAGAATTGCTGGACCGCCGTCTCTCCCAGCACTATCAGCTCAACCCAGAGCTAGAACCTTTAACATGACAATGAAAGATGCGGTGCAAGAGGTGGACGTGGTAGCAGGTATGCTTGTTATAAACTCAGTAGAAGTAAAAGTTTTGATGGATTCTGGAGCAACTAGATCTTTTATCTCTGAAAGTATTCTTGATAAGTTAAATTGTGTTGCGTACCCTCTAGAGCCTAATTTGATTATAGAGGTAGCAAATCAAGAGAAAGTTGTTGTTAATAAAATTTGTCCTGATTGTGATGTGTCTATAGAAGGTCGGCACTTTTCTGCTGACTTAATTCCTTTTAAGTTAGGAGAATTTGAGGCTATACTAGGAATGGATTGGTTGTCAAACCATGAGGCGCAAATAGAATGTAAAAGTAAGAAGGTGAAGTTAAGAACCAAGGATGGTGAAGAAGTGATATTTAAAGGAAAGGGCAAGAGAAGAAATTTCTAACGGCTATTGAGGCAAGAAGATTAATACGTCAAGGATGCGAAGTTTATTTGGCTCATGTCATGGACGTGGAGAAAGAATCTGTAAAGATCGACGATATTCCGGTAGTAAGAGATTTCCAGGATATGTTTCCTGATAAATTGCCTGGACTACCTCCAGACAGAGAGATCGACTTTACGATTGACTTGGCTCCTGGTACGGAACCAGTGTCGAAAGCTCCCTATCGCATGGCGCCGGTCGAGATAAAGGAATTGGCAGCTCAGTTATAAGAGTTGTTGGACAAATGAGTGATCCGACCAAGTGTATCCCCGTGGGGCGCACCGGTGTTATTTGTAAAGAAAAAGGATGGAAGTATACAGTTGTGCATCGATTACCGTGAGCTGAATAAGTTGACGATCAAGAGTAAGTACCCCCTACCGTGGATCGATGACTTGTTTGACCAGTTAAAAGTAGCTTCGTGTTTCTCAAAGATTGATTTAAGATCTGGGTATCATCAGTTAAAGATTAAAGCGGAAGATATACCCAAGACAGCGTTCCGAACGAGATACGGACATTATGAGTTTTTGGTAATGGCATTTGGCTTGACGAATGCGTCAGCTGCATTTATGGATCTTATGAACAGAGTATTCAAACAGTATTTGGATAAGTTCGTTATTGTGTTTATCGACGATATACTGATTTACTCCAAGGCGGAAGAAGATCATAAGGAGCATTTGAGAATTTCCTTGGAAATTCTGCGAAAAGAGAAACTGTATGCGAAGTTTTCAAAGTGTGAATTTTAGCTAAAGGAAGTGAAATTTCTCGATCATGTAGTTAATAAAGAAGGAATTAAAGTGGACCCAGCCAAGATAGAAGCTGTAATGAATTGGGGAAGACCCAAGACTCCGACGGAAGTCAGAAGTTTTCTAGGATTGGCCGGATACTATAGAAGATTTGTGCACGATTTCTCAAAGATTGTTGTTCCGTTGACAAAGTTGATGAGAAAGAACGAGAAGTTTGTTTGGACAGAAAAGTGTGAGGATAGTTTTCAAGAGTTAAAGAAGAGATTGGTAACCACCCCAGTGTTGGTATTACCAGATGACAAAAGAGAATTTGTGATATTCAGTGATGCTTCATATAAAGGACTTGGATGCGTATTAATGCAACACAGAAAGGTAATAGCATATGCTTTAAGGCAACTTAAGCCGCACGAGCAGAAGTATCCAACGCACAATTTGGAATTGGCAGCAATTGTGTTTGCTCTTAAGATTTGGAGGCATTATTTGTACGGGGAAAAATGCGAGATTTATACGGATCATAAAAGTTTAAAGTATATCTTTACTCAGAAAGAATTGAATATGCGACAAAGAAGGTGGTTGGAATTGATCAAAGCTTATGATTGTGCGATAAACTATCATCCTGGAAAGGCAAATGTGGTAGCCGACGCTTTAAGCCGAAAAGAAAGGTTGAATATGTTAACATCATCGGAAGAATTAATCAAAGACTTTGAAAAGATGGAAATAGAGGTGCAAACTCCAGAATATGGAGGTGAAGCTATATATGCAATGCTGTTTCAACCTGAAATTTTGGAAAAGATTCGATGCTGTTAAGAGCAAGTGATGAGTCGCGAAAAGGATAAGTTGACGGAAGAAGAAATTAAAGCTCAAAAGGTTAGAAAAGGAATATACCGTGTTAACTCACGTATTTGGATACCTAATCTCGTGGAACTAAAGCACGAGATTTTGCAAGAAGCGCATAACTCGAAATTTTCAATTCACCGTGGAAGTACGAAGATGTACCAGGATTTAAAAAGAAATTATTGGTGGCCAAACATGAAAAAGGAAATTGTGGAATGGATAAGTAAATATTATACGTGCCAAAGAGTTAAAGCGGAACATCAAAAGCCAAGCGGATTGCTTCAGCCACTGGACATACCCGAATGGAAATGGGAACATAGCGATGGATTTCGTGGTAGGATTACCTAAAACCAAGTCAAATCATGATGCGATTTGGGTGGTAATCGATCGGTTGACAAAGTCAGCACATTTCTTGCCTATAAGCGAAAGGTTTTCATTAGAGAGGTTGGTCAAATTATATCTGGATGAGATCGTGATGCGTCATGGAGTTCCTGTATCTATCGTGTCTGATAGAGATCCAAGGTTTAATTCAAGGTTTTGGCGACAATTCCATGATCATTTGGGAACAAAACTGAAAATGAGTACGGCATATCATCCGCAGACAGACGGACAAAGTGAAAGGACAATTCAGACGATTGAAGATATGTTGCGAACCTGTGCAATAGATTTCAAAGGAAATTGGGACGATCATTTGCCCTTAATTGAGTTTTCCTACAACAACAGTTATCACGCGAGTATTGGCATGCCGCCTTATGAAGCGTTGTACGGAAGAAAGTGTAGATCCCCTACTTATTGGGACGAAGTTGGTTAGCGCAAGTTAATTGGCCCAGAGCTAGTTCAGCAAACGAAGGAAAAGGTTGAAATGATTCAAAAGAGATTAATTGCAGCTCAAGATCGACAGGCAAAGTACGCAAATCAAGAACGGAAAGATGTGCAATTCGAAACTGGAGTCAAAGTCTTGTTAAAGATATCTCCTTGTAAAGGTTTAACTCATTTCGGAAAGAAAGGAAAGTTGAGTCCAAGGTACATTGGACCATTTGAAGTATTGCGACAAGTTGGGAAAGTGGCATATGAATTGGAGGTGCCGCCGCAAATGCAACATCTGCACAATGTGTTTCATGTATCTCTCCTAAAGAAGTATAATGCTGATGCGAGCCATGTGATCGAGTTGGAACCAGTGGAAATCCAACCAGATTTGTCCTATGTGGAACAACCAGTGCAAATTTTGGATCGAAAAGAAAGGACGCTTAGAAACAAAGTTGTACCTCTAGTTAGAGTGTTATGGAGAAATCCATTAGTCGAAGAATTGACTTGGGAATTAGAAAGCGAAATGAAAGAAAAGTGTCCCCATCTATTTGCTTAGATTAGATTCCGGGGACAGAATCCTTTTAAGGAGGGCAGATTGTGACGACTGAGAATTTTGCGGCGTAATTAAGTGAATAAAGTATGTGTTATGTGATGTGATTATAATTATGTGACTAAGTGATGATTATTTGTCTTATCTGTATACTAGAGTTTAGGAGCGTGGATAAAAAATGTTCCAATTTAAAAAGTCAGCTTAAAAGATAAGCTGTGGTGTCGGGCCGTCAGGTAGAACGGAACCCGCCCTAATATAGAGTTAAAGAATATAAAATGTGAATTATGTGTGATTGAATGAAATGAATGAGTAAATAAAGTATTTCGTCCTAAGTGATGTGTTGATTTGTAAAGACGTTGAGAAGCGTAATCGAAACGCTGAGCGTCGGGCCGTCAGGCTGAACGTGACCTGGTACGTGTAAAAGAGGACAGAGATTAAAGAGGGATAGATTCTATGATCAGACCTGAGTCGTTATATGACTGTATATGTGTGATTGCTTGACTGAGTGCATGACTATGTGTTCTGTGTCAATTTTGTGAATTTTAAAGGAATTACGTGATTTAAATAAAGGTTTAATTAACCTTCGCGCATTTTTATAAAATCATTCGAGTAAGATAAAGACATGGGATTTGTTTTGTTATCTTCGTAGTGGTCCTAGAGACTTTTTAAAAATGATGAGTGAATTTGATAGTTGATCTTTGCATTTTTAAATTGATTTTATGTGAAAAATGTATTTATTAAAGTAAGTTTGCGAAATTCATATAAAATCAACCGTTCGCTCAAATTCTTATTATGAGTAATGGATAAAAAGCTAATTTCGAGACCTACGTGTTAAAATTGTCATTTTCGATAATTGTCGACTTTCTGAGAGAGATATATTTTATATTTGAATTTTGTTGCATTTGAGTAAAAAGAGAAAGAATGTGTGAGCCAAAAAGGAATTAATAGATTACCATTTTGCCCTTGCTTTGTTGGAGTATAAAATCACCCCTCCCTTCCCCATTTTCTTTTTCTTTCCCGTGCACTCACTCTGTTACGACCGGTATCTTCGTGTAATATTATTTATGGATTTGGTATAATATTAAAGCCGAATGAAAATATATTCAATGATTGTACGTTTGTGTGAGTGCAAATTTCTGCATTATAAATTTGCTTTATGTAATATATGATTTTTCAAAGCAAGAGTTTATTTAATTTCTTTATTTTTGATTTATAAGAAATATTCTAAGCCTTGGAAAAATTTTCTTTTAAAAGGTATTTTGTTCACAAATTTTGAAAATGATTTTATAAAGTCTCTAAAAATCCAAGTTATTTTATGGTATAAATTTTATAATTTTTGAACTTGTATTTTATTTTATAAAAATAAATCATTATAAATTTTAATTGTCATATTTAGCAAATTACAAGAAAGCCCTTGCATGCAAACCACCCTCTCATTCTTTTCAAGGACAAAGAGGACAATTCCAACCCCACTAACTCTTATTTTTTAGCCAATTTCCTTCTTTACCCTTGCATGCAAATTGAACCAAGTTCAAGTGGAAGGCTAATCATGTTAATTCCTAATTCCACTCACTTTTGCCAATACAAAAACCATAAAACAAGCAAAGACATGATCATTTTCACTCATCACCCACACCACACGCATTCTTCTCTCCCTCCTCCTCCCTCACTCTCGGCCCTCCCTCTCTCACTCTCGGGTTTAGCCGAGAACCACCCCCTCCCCATTTTTCTTCATTCCTCCACCAAGCTTCTACTATTTATACAAGTAAATGTTATTTCCCATACCATGATCATTCATATTTCAAAGAGTTTTGAATAGAAAGTTTAAGTTTTGAAGTTGCATGTTAAGGTTCTAGTTGAAACTCAAAGTACAACCTTGATTCTTGTGAGTTTAGGGTTGTTTTTGAGAGGACTACAAGGAATGGAGAAGTTCCAAGTCTGTAGAGGGAAACTCTTGATGATTAAATGGCCATTTCCATCCATTTCATTCGGCCATGACCATATGGGAGCTGAATGAATGGTCCTTGAGATCATTCTTGTTGTTTTGCTCAAATTCTGCATGTTTATGTGATAATGACTTGAATTTTGTGGTAAAAATTTGATAAAACTCCTTGCATGCTAAGTGATCATCTAGGTATATCTCATGCTAGGCTTGCATGTCAATTTTATGGTAGAATATATGTAGAAAATGTGTTGTTTTGGTTTGCAAAACCCGAGGACATGCATGCATGTGGATTTCTCTTAGAATGTTGCAAGATTTTGATCATTTGGAAAGATTTTGTTAGTGAGCCATAATTTCAGTAGGAATAATGTGTTAATATTGATTTATGCTTCTTGTTACATGGTAATAATTCGTGGTTATCTTTTATAAAATGCATATCTTGTGGTTTCAAAAACTTAATGATTGGTGAGTTGAGAAATGTGATCTCTTTTCTTTTGCCATAATTGTACCTTAGGTAAGGATGATCTCACCCAAGGTTATTTTGAGAATAAGGGAGTTAGTTCAGTAGACTACCATGTATAAGTCTTGGTTTAAGTATTGGGATGTTGGTAGTTGAGTTTGTCAAGTCAAAACCTTGGAGAAATGAGAGTTATAGTTTCTGCAGAAAATCAGTTTAGTACCCTGAGGTTTAGAGTGAGTTTTGACCATGTCATTGATGTGCACTTTGAGGCCCAAGCCACCATAAGTTAGTATTGGGAGTATATAAAAGGTTTTGGGAGTTGGTTGAAGGTTTGTATGTCTTTTGGTTAGGTGCACAAGTAGAATAACAAAATCTGTCCAGCAGGGGACAGTTTTGTTGCAACTTAGAAATAGGAAGATTTGACCATCTCATGGGTAGGCCCTCATTAGGCCCTATTGGGCCTTAGTTAGAGGGAGTGTCAGAAAAGTTTTTCCAACCATAGTTCATAGGATATGAGTTAGAACCATGTGTCACAAGTTAATTCAAGTCAGGGCATTTTCTGCCCAGAAAAACAGGGGAACCTTGGACTTTTAGCTTAGGCCCAAGAAGGCCCTTGAGCCACATCAAGTTTGTGAGATGCCCTTAGGTCAGGAGAGTCTTGTGTAAAAGTTTTGAAGGAAAACTTGTAGTTTAAGAGTGCCTAATGCACTCAAGAAACTATAGTTGTCATTCTGAAATTTGAACCAGTGAGCGCTTTCACTTATCACATAGTTTTAGAACACTTAGAAGTGAGTATTAGGTCGACCACCATAGTTGTAAGATGGTATAAGGTCAGTAGAGCTAAAGGCACAAGTGAGGGTCAATAGGTTTTGGATAATTTAGGAAAGGCACATCGAGTTAGGAAGCCAAAATTAGAAGATCTTGTCTAGTTTAGCGACCAAGTGACTTAAGATGTGAGTCGAGATCATCCAAGCCTAGTGTTGCATTATGGTATATATGGTGTTATTTGGTGTTAATATATGATATGTGAATATTTGGCTATGTGTGTACTTTTGTAATTTAAAAGTGAATATAAAATTAAGTGCGTATAGGCCTAAGTGCCATCAGTGTTTAATTTCAAGTTGTAAATAGGTTAAGATGGTAAGAATATATTATAATGAGGATTATTATTATGTAGGATCTCGAGACGAGGGAAAACTTGCCATAAAGGTCGAGTGAAGCTCCAGTTGCTCCTACCAGTCAGACCAGACCAGCCTTTCTCAAGGCAAGTGATTCAACTTGACCTTCGTATTTACTATAAACAGTTCATATATATATTGATGTAATTATCCTGAGTCATTTGATATGTTTTGAATCAAGTGTATCTTTCGTTTATCTTTGAATTATATAGAAATGCCATGAACCCTCGAGTATGTATTACAAGTAGTTCAAAAGCCTTTTCATGATAGTTAAATGCCATGATAAAATGAAGAGTTGATATATTACTTGATTGATCCTCTTGATTAACATGCTGATGATTCCTAAGTATTGATATCTCATCCTGATACTTGAATCCCTATAGAACCTTACCTTGAACCCTGAAAGTCAGAAACTTATCAAAGTGATCCCTCATTGATTGATACCCCTCTTTCTTATCCTAAAGCTTGACAACTCTGATATATCCTGAGCTAAATAATCATTTCTTCATACCTTAACACCCATAGTATTCATGAAGCTTATCTTCTTGATGATCCAACACCTGTACCTTGACGAGAAACCATTACTTTAAGCCCAGTTTGGCATTACCCCTTTATATTATCCATTAGTCTCACTAAATTTTCCTGTCCAAGTTCTGACATAAGAAAACCTTTTGGTTACCCTAATAGAGTAAAATTTTGTAAATCATGGCCCTGAGATTTAGTACCATATTTCCCGTGTTTCGAGTTGATCTATAATCCCTTAATAAAAATGTTTACTGTTAAAAGAGATTTTGTTATAATTCGGCATCAGTTTTTGAAATAAATAAAATATGGGTTTTCAGTCCCAAAGGGGGATAAATGTTTTCCTTGAATAGTTGATCTGGACTGAGACGCGAGTCCTTTCCACACTTATATTAGGCTTAAAAGTTGCCTAGGGATTCCCGTTAATGTTTTAGAACCCAGCGAGGTTCAGGATTACTTCGCGGCTGATCACCGGCTGTAATCCGTAGCGTCATAAAATGATTTTTATTAAGACATGATTTTAAAATTGTTTTGATACAAGCAAAATGATGCCATCTTACATAGTTTTATCTCTCGTTACCATGGGTTATGTCCTTCCATTGTCATTCTTTAATGTATATCTCGATTTATGTTTTGTGTCGTACTGTTAGCAATT